>NW_026868283.1:559149-620405 GCF_020745735.1 Hemiscyllium ocellatum
AGCAGTTGGCCCTTTTAGTCAAAGGGACACACTTTTGAAGTGAAGGGTTTGAGGCTACGTGAGATTTGGGGACTGTTTTTCACCCAAAGTATGTTGGGGTCTGGGATGCACTTCGTGAGAGGGGAATTTGTTACGGTAACCTCAAAACCATAAAAAATACATGGTTGTGCACTTGAAATGCCATAAGATTCACAGCGAGAGTTTTTGTGTTGGAAAGTGGGGCTAATGTAGACCGTGCTGTATTTCTGACAGTGCAGAGTCTGTGCTTCTGTGATTGTATGGCTGAGAAAGGTCAATAATTCAGTAGCTTAAGATAGGAATTAATCAGTTTCTGAAGAATATCTTATCAAAGTGTATATGAGTGAACTTGTAATATCTTCTGAAAATTACGTCAATGGACAAAATTAAGATAAAAAAGTGCAGCTTCCTTACAGTCTGTTACCAGATAATTGAGGACAGGGAAATAGCAGATTAATGGGGCAAATACTTCAGTTATGCTTCACAATAAAAAAGCAAAAATAAATTTCCTCGCATTTTCTAGGGAACTTTAGTCTGCTGAGAAAAAAGGGAATAGAATGAAATTAGCAACTAAAGCGTTTTAGAGAAAATATTGGACTGAAATTAATGGGCATAGATAAAGTCAACAGAGGTTTATGAAATAGGAATCAGATTTGAGAAAGTGGGCTGTTAGCAAAATTATGGAGAAGGTATCAACGCAATACAATTGGAATCTCAGAAAGATTTTTGATAAAGCCCCAAGCCTTTTGTGCAAATTCGAATCCTGTGGGACTGGGGCTAATATATGCTCATGGTTTTATAATGGGGAGAGCTGCAGGAACAGTGAGTTGGAATAAAACCATGTTTTTGAATGGAAGGCTTGGAGGATATAAAAGGATCGAGATTTGGCATCCAGCTATTCCTAATACAATCCATATCTTTGGTTGAGGGGCTCAATTGCAATGGTCCCAAAGTCTGCTGACAACACTAAACGATGTCAGCTTGTGAGTGGATGAGGAGGATGTTAAAAAAAAAGGCTCCAAGGTGATTGAGACAAGTGGAGTGACTGGCCAAATATCTGGCAGATGGAGGGAAATGGCAGAGATGAGAGGTTGTGTACTTTGATGGGATCAATTGAATGGCAGTTATAATTGAAAAGGGATGGGTTGAAAAATGTTGATCTATAAATGAACTTAAACTGCATTTTTTTTTATTTCTGCACAGTCTTCCGAGTCCATGTAGGGCAGTGAGTTCTGAACAGGGAAGTCATGCTGGGAATGGCATTGGCACGCTGTATACAATGTACATAGACACACCAAGTGGGGAGCTGTAACATTGAAAAGAATCTGCATCTCCCTGTACACTAGTCACTGAAAGCAATATTGCATAAGCAGAAAGCAGGTAGGAAGATAAATGTTTTATCACTTTCATTTCAGGGGTATTTAGAATACAGGAGTAAGGGTCATTCACTGCAACTGTCCAGGGTCTTGGTGTAACCCCATCTCGAACATTGTGCAGTGTTGTGTGCAGTTTTGGTGTCCTTACCTAATAAAGGGCAAACCTGACATTAAGGGAGTGCAGTGAAGGATGACCAGACTGATCACTGGGATGACAGGTTAGTTGTTGGAGCAGAGTTTGGGGTGACTGGGCCTGTATTCCATGGGCTTTAGGAAAATGTGTGGAGATCTCAGTGAGATATATAAAACTCTGTCAGTGTGTGACAGATTTGAAGCAGGGATGATAGTTCACTTGATAAAAAAACAGTTCACGAACCGCATTGCAGTCAAATCGTACTTAATAAACAAGCGTTATCAGAGAACTCCCTATATATTGATGGGCCGAAGGCACTATATTTCATAATGTTTAAACATATTTTGGATATGAACATTGTGTGGGGGGAAAACTGCATTAAGGAGATGTTCGGCCATGAATAGCATGGGGAAAGCTCAATGTGCTGAATGACCTCCTCCTCTCCCGATGTTTCTGTGCAGTCTGTGGGAAAGCTTCAGATGTTAGGAAGGATGTCTATGCAGGGTCAACAGGACTGTGTTTCCCATTCCCTTTTCTGATAACGAGGTTGATGCCAGGTGTTCTGTCCGGTTTTATCCTTTAAGACCTCAGAGTAGTTTGATACAATGAGTGTCTCACTTGGCCGATTCAGAGACACTCTGTGCGTCTGGAGTCACTTTTAGGCCAGACCAAGAAAGCACGGGAGATTCACTTCCTGAAAGTATATTGGTGAAGGAGATCGATGTTTACAATCAACATTGGACACAAGATCACTATCACTGACACCAGATTTTAGGTCTCGATATTTTATTAATTATTTTCAACTTCCTCCAGCTGCCAGAGTATTGGCTAGTCTGGATTCGTAATCCAATGCTATTTCTACTACAGTACCATCTCCACATGGGAATCCATCGGAAACCACATTGACCTGATTATTTCGGTGCTGTTTGACAGCTCTATCAAAAAGTATTCCCACCAATTTGACTGTCGTGATGGGACTGAGGGGGTGGTAATTGGTCAGATTGTAATATTCTCCTACTCAGGGACTGGACATAGTTGAGTAATGTTCCCCTTTTATCTTAGCCTGCTGGACACACTTTCCTCATTCCTGAAGAAGGGCTCAGGCCCGAAACGTCGATTCTCCTGCTCCTTGGATGCTGTCTGACCTGCTGCGCTTTTCCAGCAACACATTTTCAGCTCTAATTTTCCTCATTGCCAGGGAGATGTCAGAGTTGGAGCTGGAAT
Source organism: Hemiscyllium ocellatum (assembly GCF_020745735.1). Lineage (NCBI taxonomy): Eukaryota > Metazoa > Chordata > Chondrichthyes > Orectolobiformes > Hemiscylliidae > Hemiscyllium > Hemiscyllium ocellatum. The sequence continues at coordinate 561,901 of NW_026868283.1, forward strand.
GAAACAGCTTCCCCAGGGACACGGCTTGTTGTGCAGCACAAGTCTTCAGTCCTATTGCAGGAATGGTGTCAGCGCCCATTGCTTTGTCGTATCTGCTGTGTTCAGCTGTTTCCTCATGACAGTACAGCAAATCGAATTGCTTGAAGACTGGCATCTGTGATTCTGTGGGAAACATGATGAGTTTGAGGTGGATCATCCACTCATCACGTCTGGCTGAGGATAGTGCAGACACCACATCCTTGACTTTTTTCACTGACGTACAGAGCTGTTCCGATATTTAGGATGAGGATATTTGTGGAGTCCTCTCCTCCAGAAAATTGTTTAATAGTCCATCGACATTTAAGTTTGGATTTGGCAGGACAACAGAGCTTAGGTCTGATCTGTTAGTCTTGGGATCATTTCCCCTCTCCATCAGACATTAGTTCTGCTGGTCGGAATGTAACCAGTTAATTGCAGTAGCTTTAATGGGTTGTCAACAGGTTTAGATCCACGTGATTCCGATCCTGACATGTTCACCCACACTCATCACTGAACCATGGATCGGCTGATGGTAATGTTAGACTGATGAATTATCGTCGGGAAAATGTTACAGATTGTCGTTGAATACAATTCTGTTTCTGCTGCTGCTGTGGATTACAGCATCAAATGATAACCCAGTGTGAGTTACAATATCTACAATTCAATTCTACTGACTGTCCCCCAGTTCACACCGAGACCCATTCACCCATCAGCCCTGTATTCTGTACCTAACCTGGTTTCTGATGCAGTAACACTTGCATTTTCATAATCTTTATTCTGCTGAGGGCCTCACCCTGATGTCACGCCTCTAATTTGTTACTTTAACTCAATCCATTTAAAGTAATGATCTAAATCGTTTCGTTTCCACAATGTCAACTTCTGTATTTGAAGTGAATGTGTTTCCTCTGTTATTCTCCCTGACCATGATTAAAGCTCTGTAGTGTCAGTGATGCCGGACTTATGTAGTTTCAGAATCAAGGAACTTGTGCACCATGCGTTATTGTTCAGTTCCAGTGTACGGCGTCCATGTTGGACAGGATGTTTGAGCATCTTTGACATCCTTCTTTGGAAATTGTCCAAAAACAGAAATTGCTGAAGATGTTGCAGCATCTTCTGCAATGAATGCAGTGTTTAACTTTTAGGTCCAGTGACCCTCTACAAAGCTCCCAGTTTCTAAAGCAAGTTTGTTTTTTTTATTACCAGTATCCATAGTTAGTTGTTTGTGAAGATTTGTTCTGTGCCTATTCATGTCTGGAGAAACTCCAAAGATCTGTCAGCATCTGCAGAGACAGAGAAACAGCGTTTGCATTTCAAGCCCAGTGTGACACTTCTTCACAACTGAAAAGCATTGGAAAATTGGCTTTTAAATACCTTGCCGAGGTGGGAGATAGGTCACAGGGGAAAGAGGGCGTGGCAAAGATATACCGGCTTTTAGCAGTGGTGAACGAGAAGATGATATAAAACGGGTTTAAATTAAGATGTGGATGGGCAAATGGGTTCTCTCTATTGAGTGCAAGATAAAGAAGACACAATCACACAAGGTCATAGGGAGGCCAGGAGGGAGAATGTTGACTATATGGCATATAAAGATCTGGCCATAATACGTTTTCACTGTCGAGATCATCCCTCCTTTAGACAAAGGATATCAGGTGCTTGACTTCTTATTGGCACTAGTAAGCGTTTCATGCTGCTTGAGTTTTGTAATAGGGAGAAAAAACAAATCACAGTATGCAGTTTGGGCTGAGTATTGTTTACCTGTCATGTTTACTCTAGTTTCAAATTTGCAGTATTTATCTTTAAATGCTTGTTCTTGAAGTTAGTATTGGATGGAGTTTGAGGGATGGTTGAGGGATGACATTATAGAAGTTTCTAAAATCATGAGAGGTATGGATAGCGTGAATAGCCAAGATATTGCCCACGGGATGGGGGTGTTCAGCCATAGTAGGCATTGGTTTAAGGTGAAAGGTGGAAGAATTAAAAGGGACGAAGGGGCAACGTTTTTACACAGAGGGTAGTGTGGGTATGAAATGAACTGCCAGAGTACGAGTGCTGGATGCCAGTACAGCTACAACATTTAAAACTCATTTGGATAAAACATATGAATGGAAAACATTGAGAGGCCTATGGGCCAAATGAAAGCAGATGGGACGAGCTTAATTTGGAAAACCTGGCCAGCATGGACATTTAGAAAAGCTTCACGCAGAGTCAGTGGGGGGTAATTATATTTTTCCTGTAAAATCATGCAAGTATTTCTGGAGATGCCTGAGAATGTAACAAGCGGACTTGATACAGGGGATCTGTTAGAACACCAGGCTTTCCAGGGTTTTTCCACAAGGTATTACAAAATAAAAGTTCTTACACAAGTCAGAAGCTCGTAGGATGATGGAGAATGTATTAACATGGGATGATGATTGCTTAACATATAGAAATCGGAGAGTCAGGATTAATGGATCTTCATGATAAAGGTGTATCTGCTGGAGGACCACGGCTATCAGTCCGATGACATCAGTTATTTACACTCTATATTGATAGCCTGAAGGAGGGAGCTGAGTGCAATTTACATCCGAGTTTGAGGATGACACTGAGAATCAAAATGCAGGCTGTTATTTAATGGAGGACACTTCCAGAAAAGGAACAGTACAAAGGGATTGGAGTGTTCCTGTGTATGAAACATAAAGTCAGCATGCTGATGCAGCAAGTAACTAGGTTGGTTCAATAGCCGGCATCCAGGATGAAAGGGTGGTGTTATTGCGAATCTCTAAAACGGTGAGGTGATTATTCATTCGGGTTTAAATGAATGAGGAGTGATACAGATGAAAAATACAAGTAACATAAGGGACTTGAGAAGGTAGATGTTGAGACGTTGTTACCATTCCTGAGTGGAGTCTCAAACACGAGGACATAGATACCGAATATGGAACATCGATTTCTCTCTGAGATTCAAAGTGATATCTTCTCTCAGAAGGTAGTGAATGTCTGGAATTCCCTGACCCAGAGAGGTGTGGAGGGATACAAGGAGTAGGCAAGAAAGTAGAGTTAGACCTGGAGTAGATCAGCCATGTTCATATTAAATGACAGGGCAAGCTTGAGGGGCCGAATAGCCTACTCTTGTTCCAATTTATTAATTTCACATGTTATGCTTTTGCAAAGTAACTGGTTATTTTCCCGGAAGTTGTGTTGTGTAATGCTACATTCGGGTGAGCAGAGGATTTGTTTGAGTTAACGCTGGGTTGGGTATGGGGGCTGTATTCACAGTAAATCTGGGTCTGTAACACGACCCACATCTGGAGCAGACGTTGCAGAGAGGGGAAGCCTGGAAACAGGGATTGGGGGTAAGTGTCCCTTCCTGACCCAGCCTGGATTTTCCAAGTGCATTTCCAAAACTGCACCTAACCAACAGAGTGGCCTTGATCTGCCCCTGTGTGCCTGGTCCGAAGGGCAGAATGGAACATCACAACATAGGGCTGAGGGACACGAGTGGGCTATTCGGCCCTTTGACACTACTCCACCAGTAAATAAGGTCGTGGCTCATCTCATTATGGTCCCAGCTGCACTTTTCTCTCCTTGCACCATTATCCCTGATTCACCTGTCTATGGAAAATCAGACGAAGCTAGCCTCGATATAAATAGATTCAACCATCCCAAACTTTTGGGAAAGAGAATTCCAACTGAATGAATTCCCATTTGTGATTTTTTTCTCACTCCAGTTGTGACTGAGGATGGAGGGTGTCACTCTTTCCTTTTCTAGTCCCACTTTTCCACTGCTCACAACAAATTTTAAATGTAACCAGGTTGGTGATATGGCCGATGATAAAAGTCTCAGACTGGGTCAGGTTCAGTGATAAGAACAAGTCAGGCAGATTTCTTTAGTCAGTCACAAGTTACTAACAGAACTAACAGAGAGATATGTTGGATCTGTGGTAGCACTGCTGCCTCACATCACCAAGGAGCTGGGTTCAATTCCAAACTCAGGCAACTTTCTATGTGGTTTGAACATTCTCCCCATGCCTGTGTGGGTTTCCTCCCAGTGCTCCAGTTTCTTGCCACAGTCAAAAGATGTGCAGTTTAAAGTGGATTGCCCATAGTGCCCAGGGAAGTGTAGGTTAGATGGGTTAGTTATGGGAAATGCAGGGTTACATGGATAAGATTGGGGGCACGTCCAGGTGGGATGCTGTTTGGTGGGTAAGTGTGGACTTAATGGACGGAATGCCTGCCTCCACACTGTAGAGGTTCTATCACAATGACAATAAATTTGGACTTTACAAACACCCAGTGGATACATACTAATCCACACTTATCAAGGACTTGTATGTTTCAATCTCATTCCAAGAGTAACCTGTTAAAGCCTTTATAATATAAGCCCTTCACCCCAGGAATACGTGAAATCAAATATCTCTGAACTGCTTCCAATGTAATTATATCCTTTCTCAGATAAGGAGACACAAAAGACTAATCTCACACTCAGATCATAATGGTTATAATTGTTTTCTCAAAGTGCTGTGAGTCTTTGGAAACCTCTTCCCCACAGACCATTGCAGGCAGAGATACTGAATATTTTTGAGGCACAGACGGAAGGTTCATAAATAACAACAGAGTCAAGGATTATCGAGGAATGGGCAGCAATGTGCAGTGTGGGGGGAAATGTAAACAGTGGTATCAAATAACACGGCTTCAGAACCTCCAGGAATAAATGCAAAATGAAATGATAATATCGATAAAATGTTAAGGGGGAATACAAGATGGCGGAGATCCAGAAGGTCTGCTTTGCTGGGCTCTGCATCAACACACGGGCAAAGTGGTTCTCTAACCCACCCATCCAAGCCGTTTACTTAAAATTCATCACTAAAAGAGCGATAGAATCTTTAGTGATCCCGATTTGTCAAAGGGCAATGACAAAACACGGGAAAGGATCGAGTAAGTTCCAACACATGGTGCACCCGTCAGAAGCATAGAGCATACCTGAGGCTGTAGCTGCAACCCACTCTGCTCTTCAATAGACCCAGTTACTCACCAGGTCTTCGTCACTGAGTTCATCAAGTTACGTGAAATGATTGAAGCCATGATTGAAGAACAGTTCAGCCGTGGCTAGAGCCGCTCTCAGCCGTGCTCCAAAAACATGAGCAGCAACTTGACAGCCTTGGAAACAGGACAGACGATGCCAAGAGCCGAACTGCAGTGGCAGAGACCGTGATCGATTCCTCTCGGGAGAGGATCCTCGCCCTTGAAAAATAGGTCTGCACCTTAACTGAACAAGATGACGACCTCCAGAACAGGGCAGGATGAAGAATAATCACATCGTCTGTTTGCTGGAGCGGACAGAAGGTGGTCAGCCGGTGAGTTTTTTCAAGAACTGGCTGCAGCGATCCCTTCACTTCGAAACTGAGGAGGGTGAAGACTGAGACAGTTCATCAGATTACGGCGCGGTAGTCAGACTCAGACCAACGCCTTCATCCTGTCCTTGCGCAATTACTTAGTTATGGGGATGAACAAAAGGGATGGAAGCTTTCAGAACCCAGGGGAAAGATCCGATGGGTTTAATTCACTAGAGCTCCAGGATTATGTTCTTTCAGGACTCTTCAGCGGCGGTGATTCAGGAAAGAAAATCTTTTGATGAGATTAGAGAAGTGCAAGGGAATTCTGATTCAGTATTCCTTACGGTACCCAGCGGTGCTCTGTATTGCTTTCAATGGATCCACGAACTCGTCTGGCTCTCCAGAGAAAGCGAAAACTTTATGGACATTTTAAAGTAAGCTGGATATTTAGATAATCATGTTTCTCCTAAAGAAATTTTGTTGGATTTTTCTAGTATTAACCAGTATTAAATTATAGCCGGGACTGGGTGGTGTACTCATTTTTAACTTCTTCGTTAGTATTACTACTCTTTTTCTCCTTCTTTGCTTGTGTCTGGGGTGCAGCTCAAGCTGGAGGGAGTTACAAAGGTAGTTGTGATGGCTAAGTGCCAATCGAAGGGCAGTTCAAGCCCGATTTTTATTGTTAATTGCCCAGGATTCCATATTGGTAGCGGGCAGAAGATAAAGTTTTAAGATATGTAAGCGTCCCCAGTTGACGGGGGAGGTAAATTCCCCTTTCGAGCGTCATTGGAACTTTGGATTTTATTTTGTTCTTTGGTTTTTTTTTATGTTTTTAGCTTTGGAAAGTTTTGAGAGCTTGTTAGTTGTAGTAGTTTTAGTTTGTACAGTTTTTAGGCTCGATGAGTCTTCTTCATTAATGATCAGCGATGTGTAATTCGATGTGAAACTCTAGAGTTAAAATGTTGCTACAATGTGTTATGGATAATGATGTGCTTAAATGGTGTACCTGGAACATTAAGGGGAACCATCTGCCAGTCAAGAGGAAAAATGTACTTTCTAGTCTTAAAACTAGAGGGTGGATGTTGTCCTATTTCAGGAGATGCACCTTGATGACAAGGAACATTTTGACGTTACAGCAGGGCGGGTTTGGTCGGGTTTATTTCTCGTCTTTTAATACTAGGCATAGGGCAGAAGCCATGCTAGTTAGAAGGTATCTTCCATGAACTATGGGAAATAATACTGTATTTTGAACGATTCTTGCCCCACCCACTAAATGCCCAGCGCACCCTCTTAAAATCCTGGTAGATGCATTTTCCAAAGTAAGTTATCTTGCATCGTGGCACATATTGTAGAAGGAGATTTCAACTGTCTTATGGCCCCACAGTGGACATAATGTCCAAAGGTCCCCAATATCCTCGTTATAATGTAAGCAATTAGTGGGTCTGTGTGCAGAACTAGAGCTGGTGGATGTCTGGAGGCAGATCGACCTCACAAGTAGCAATTTTAATTTCTTCATTAACCCGCACAAATGCCACACGAGGGATGATCTCTTCCCCATCCCTGAAACAATCTTAGACACGGTGGCATCCTGCTACAATTGGGAATATTACCCCAACATACCTGCCCCAGAAGTGGGATAGAAGTCACATAAGATTATGTTGTATGCAGATGAGGGTTTTATGTTTTTGTCAAATCCCACAATTTCGGCAGCTCACGTGATGTAATGCATTAATTCGCTTGTCGCCTTTTCGTGCTATAAGATTAATTTTACAAAGTTTGTGGCCATGCCTATGGGAGGTCTGAGGGAAATACCTGATATTGAAGGTAAACCCTGGTTTCCTTTTAAGTGGTTACGGGAGTGGGGAGTTTCTCTATTTCGGTATATTGATTACATCCGTTTTTGAAAATGTATTTAACGTGAACTATGTCCATTTGTTTGACAAAATTATACAAGAACTTCAAAGATGGGATGCACTTCCAACATCCTGGCTAGGTTGGATAGCTGTTCTTAAAATGAATGTCCTTCCTTATTTGCTATACCCCGTGTGCATGCTTCCTTTGATGTTTCCCAGGCAGATATTAAGAGACTTAATGGCTGGTTTAGCTCTTTTATTTGGCATCATAAGCGACTCTTTATCAAGCTAACCAAATTGCAACTACCCCACAGAGTGTGGGGAGTAGATGTCCCAGATTAAAAGCTATCAATTAAGCTTTTAATTATCCTATATTAGTGTCTGGGACGCTGAGGACTCAGCGTCAATACGGTTAGATATTGAACCCTCTCAGACAAAGTGAACCCTTATTAGTCTGTTGTTCTGAGACAAAATGACAGTAGTTATGGAGTATTGTCATAACCCAAAAAGTATCAATAAAGTTAAAGCATGAATGACAATGCATCAGTTCGAGGACAATACAGCCATATCCATGTTTCTTACCCCTATGATGGCATACCAAGTTGTCAACTGGGGATAATGGATTCCAGATTTAAACTGTGGGCAGCCAGGGGTGTACCTTGCTTGAGTGATTTAGAATTAGTAGAATCCCTACAGTGTGGATACAAGCCCTTGGGCCCAGCAAGTCCACGTCGACCCTTTGAAGAGTAGCCCACCCAGAACCATTCCCCTACCATCCTATATTTACCCTGACTGATGCCCCAACCTTCTCATCCCTGAACACTATGGGTGCTTTATCAATAGCCAATTCATCTAACCTGCGCATCTTGGATCCTGGTGCTGTGAGGCCGCAGTACTATCTATTGAGCCACCACATTTCATTTGATGAGAAAGAATGATATCATTTGATCAAATAACTCGTAAGTATGGACTACCTAGTAGAGTCCTCTTCTGTATTTTGTTCCAGATCAGAGAATTGCTATCAAAAAAAACCACACACTTTTAACAGACTCTTACAGATCCGATAGAGGGAAGAGGGTGCCTATTGCTTAGAATACACTCTCTGTCAGTACCCTTTATCATTGGTTGGAAAGTGTCCCCTCAGACGAGACTGTACAGCTTTGTGTTGTCTGCGAGAGAGACTTGTGGGTTCAGAACACTTCGGAGACATGGGAGAATATTTGTGAAAATGCTGGAAGGATTTTGATCTGTAATAGGACCCATTCCATGCAGTTGAAAATTCTTCATAGAGTCTATCTGACTCCAGATTGTCTCTCAAAATGCACAGTGGGATTATCTTCATCATGTTCTAAATGCAGAATGACTAGAGGCACTCTTACTCATTGCTTGTGGTCCTGTTGCAGCTTCATCTATGTTGGAGCACTGTGTCAGATGTGATAGAATGGGTCTTGGGGACTGAATTGGAGATGGACCTGGTTTCTCCTTTCCTGGGCCTGCCCCGGGTACTTTACACAGATGTAGATGTGAAAGAAATCATATCCTTACTTTCCGTGCTAGGACAAATATGTGTTGTGTTGGATGTCTGAACCGCGCTACCACCCCCGCCCCCCCACCCCCACCACCCAACCGTGCCTGTTGGTTCGTCTTAAGCTCTCCATGGAGAATATCCCTTTGGACTTTCTCACCAGTATGGTGCACCAAAAAACATAGCTATATATAAGACACGGCAGCCCTTTTTGGGTTACTGCGATACAGGCATATCTGCCGCTCTAAGAAGGGCTTTTATACAGCCATGATGATATTGTTTAATGAACTATGAACATAAAAGTTAATGCTCTTGATGAACGAGAGCTATCTTCATGTTATGCTGAGCTGTATTATTTATTCTTTATTTATTGTTTAGTTTTGTTTTTTTCTTCTGTCTGTGTAGTGTTTTAACTTGTTTTGTATGTACATGCAATTGGAAGTTTTTTTTTTCAGTTATTTGAGTTGTGTTGTTATTGGTTTATTATAATATTAAAAATAATATTGTTAATTATTATAATAATATAATATTGTTAGTTATCCGTAACCATGGGAAATGCCCTCAAACAGGCGCTTGAAAAAACCCGGGATAAAAGTGCCTGAGTGCTGTCTGGCCATGGACAGGACCCAGGGGGTTGAATGGTTGAAAGTTCCTGTAACATGGAGCTGAGAAGACCATCAGTTCAGCGGGGACCTTATTAAATGCTAGACCACGTTTAAAGGGCTGAATGGCCTCAGCATGGTTTGAATTGTTTGTGATTTGAAAAACGTACTTCTCTACTCCTTCCTCTTATGTGTTACACACTGGGACACTGCCATTTTCCTGAAACTGGGAATCATTTGGAACATTATCTGGAACATTCCATAATCGGCATTCTCCAGAATATTCTATAACTGTGTGGGATGTTTTGCAAAGGCGAGAGATAGAGAGAGAGAGTAAGCGTTGCATGCAGTTGTGAGAGTGGGGGACCATGAGCCTTTTTCAGGGGTAGCTGTGATCACAGATATACAGTGATGTGAGGGAGCAGAGAGAATACGGTGACACTCATCCTGACAGAGCAGGGAAGGTTATTGTTGCTTGTCCTGTATTACTGGACATTTCTTCAGACCTCAAATACTGCACTGAGCTGGGCGGTGAACTCAGACCATGCTTGGTGGGTCTAGTGCTGTGGCTCCTTCTGGGAAGAGAATGTTCTCCCTCTGTCCTCGCCCATCTAATACACCCGCCATGCTCCGTCAACAAACCATGTGTAATTGCCCCTTATCTGCCAATCTGCCATTTCCCTGCCCTTGCTCTGTATCCACCTAATCCTTTCCTATCTGTGTATTTGTCCAAATGCCTTTTCAATGTTTTTATTGTACCCACTTCAATCACTTCCCCTGGCAGCTCAGTCCATGTGGGTACCACACTCTGCGTAAAAAAGATGACCCTCAGGTTCCTGTTTATTTTTTTCCTCTCCAAATATGAACAGATGTCCTCTCGTCTTCGATTCCCCAACCTTGCAAAAAATTGAAGTATTCACCCCTGAGCACGTCTCTCATGATTTGATAAAATCTATGCTTCTATAAGAACCCTCTCAGTTCCCTACGCTGTAAAGAAATAAGTTCTAACCTGTCCAAATTCTCCCTATAACTCAACCCTTTAGGCCAAGAAACATCTTTGTAAATTCCTTCTACATTCTTTTTTGTTCAATAATATCCTTTCTAGAGCAAGGTGAACAAAACTGAACACAATACTCCAACTGCAGCCTTACCAACATTCTGTACAACTGCAACATAACGTTCCAACTTCTATACTCAATGCCCTGATGAAGGCCAGTGTGCCAACAGCCTTCTTCACTGTCCTGTGTATCTGTGACTCAAATTTCAGATAACCATGCACCTGATCTCCAATGTCCTTTTGTTCCACTACACTCCTTAAGTCCCTCTCATTCATCATTAAACTCCTACCTGGATTTGACTTTCCAAAATGCAAGACGTCACACTTATCTATATTAAACTCCATTTGCTAATTCCGTCCCACTTTCCCAGCTGGTCAACGTACTGCTGCAATTTCTGATAACGTTCCTCGCTATAAACGATGTCTCTAATTTTAGTGTCATCTGCACACATACTAACCTTGCATTGTGCACTCTGGTCCAAATCATTGATATAGATAACAAACAGCAATGGGCCCAGGACCGACCCCTGAGGTATTCCAATTGTCACAGGCTTCCAGTCCGACAAGCATACCTTCACCATAGCCGTTTGCTTCATAACGTCAAGCCAAGTGTGTCGCTAATTTGCCAGTTCACCTTGGATTTCATGCGATCTAACCTTCTAGAGCGGCCTACTATGTGGATCCTTATCAAAGGTCTTACTGAAATCCAAATAGAAGATGTCTACCACCCTGCGCTCGTCAACGCCCCTGGTCACTTCCTCAAAAACCTCTTATAAAATTTGTAAGACAGGATCTGCCACGCACAAAACCATGCTGACTGCTCCAAGTCAAACTCTATTTCCAAATGCATGCACATTTTATCTTTCAGAAGATTCTCAAGTGGTTTAGCGAAAACAGGTGTGAAGCTTACTGGTCTATCTTTCCTGGGCTTTTCTTTGCAGCCATTCTTGAATAAGTCACAACGTTTGCTACCGCCCAGACTTCCGGTATCTTGGCCCGTAAGCTTTATCTCTAGCCTCTTGCAGTCCTCTTGGATGTATCTGGTCAGGACCAAGAGATTTGTCTCTAATATGTCCAACAGAAACTCTACTGTGATATGGACAGTACCAAGATTTGACAACTAACCTCCTAAAGGTCACAGGTCTTCATGTCTTTCTTCATGGTAAACACAGAGGGGAAATTGAGGAATTCACCAATCTCTTGAGGTTTTACACATGCATGCCTATTTTGTATTTTAAAGCATCCTATTCTCTCCCTAGTTGTTCTTTATCTTTACTATACTGAATTTGGATTCACTCTAAATTTCTCAGCCAAGGCTATCCCATACCCCCTTTCACCTTGCTGATTTCCTTCTTCAGTAAACTCCTCTATCCCCTGTATACCTCCAGGGATTCCCTTGATCCGAGCTGCCTGAACCTGAGCCACGCCTCCTTTTTTTCTGGTCAGAGCCTCAATATCTCTTGACATCCAGGGTTCTCTCTTCCAGTCTCACTTTGCCTTCACCCTCACAGGAAAATGGAAACCTTGAACTCGAGCTATCTCACTTTTAAAGCCCTCCCACTTGCTCAAAATCCTTTTACCTCGAAACAAACAACTCCAATCATCCCCTGCAATCCCCTGTCTAATTCCAACAACATACGCCTTGCCAAAATTTAAAAGTTGAATCTGTGGATCAATGTTGACCCTCCCATAACTATTTTAAAATTAATACAACTCTAACCACTTTTCCCAAAATGCTCCCCCACTTTATCTCCACCTATCCTGCCCTATTTCCCAACAGTAGGTCGAATTTGTTCCTTCCCGAGTAGGTTATTCTATATATTGATTGTGGAAACTTTCCTGAACACACTTAACAAATTACGTTCCATCTAAGTTCTTAACCATCTGGAAGTCCCAGTCTATGTTCGGAAAATTGAAATCACCTATTATAACAATCCTGTTTCTCCTGCAAGTCTCCCCAGTCTCCCTGTATATTTCTTCCTTAATTCCCATTGTTAATTTGGAGGCTTATATTGCAACCGCTATAACATTACCATCCCCCTCTAACGACTTCGTACCATTCACGAAACATCATTGGATATTATCTCAGTTATTTCAACTTTAAATACTGATGTGATACTCACCTTAAACTGTTTCCATTGACGTTTCTCCATCGCAGGCATAGTGGAGATATGGAGCTGTAAATGGATTGGAGCTGCACATCCTGTCACTTCCAACATTTGGCTGCAAGTTTCCCCACACTGGGCAGCGACCTAATACAGTGTTACCGAACAATGCTACATGCCTGGATTGAGATAAGAACGAACAAGTGCAGTCTGCACAGCACCCCACGCTGGACATTTAGCCCATGATAATAGATCAAGCATTGGTGTGGGCTGCACAGAGTTCCATTCTGGGTATTGCTGGGTTGCATTCAGCAGTACGCTAGTCGGATCTACTCAATGCTCCATCCTGAAAGTATAATGGATGGAGTGGTTATGTGAGTTGGATTGCGAATGTGAGAGAGCTAAACATCTGGCAATACCTTTATTTTTTGTTTTCAATCTTGTGTTTGGACCCTGTGTCCCAGCCTCGAGCAGTTGAATGACTGCCTCCTCTTTCTGTGTCCCCGTTCTGTTCCTGTGACCCAGTCTCGCGGAGTTGAATGACTGTCTCCTGTTCCTGTGACCCAGTCTCGAGCATGTTGAGTCACAGCCTCCTGTTCCTGTGTCCCTAATCGATGTTGTGTGAAAGTAGATGTCCTCCTCCTGCTCCAGAGTAACAGGCTCCAATAGGTCTGTGCTCAACTGCTGCTTCTGTGGAATGGAGTTGAGGGACTGAAGCCTCTTCACATTCTTTACCGTTTTTCTTGAGTAAAAGCCCTTCTCCTGTTTCTGTAAAACACCATCAAAATCTGAATGATTTATTTTTGTATTTGACTGTCAGTAATTGAGCAAACAAGCTGACTGACAGTATTCAGAAGCGGAATAACCACCTTCTGTTCCCATGTTAAACACTCAAGGGTCAATAGACTCTCAGAGATGTACAGCACAGAAAAAGATCCTGCGGTCTGGTCATCCATACAGACCAAATATCCTAAATTAATCTCGTTCCCCCTTGCCAGCAGTTGGCCCATCTCCCTCTAAACACTTCCCATGCATGTATCCATCCAAATCCTTTTTAAAAGGTGTAACTGTACCTGCCCCCACTACCTCTTTTGGCTGTTCAATCCGTACACACAGAAGTGTCTGTGTGAAAATGTTGTTTTAGCGTCCCTTTTTAAATCTTTCTCCTCTCACCTTAAACCTTTGTCATCTATATTTGGACTCGTCTATCCTGGGAAAAGACATTGACTGTTTACCTTATCTATGACCCTCATGATTTTATAAACCACTTTAACGTCACCCCTCAGCCTCAATACTTGAAAATAGCCCCAGCCTATTCAAACTCTCCCTGTAACTCTAACCCTCCTACACCTGCAGCATTCTTTTAAAACTATTCTGCACCCTTTCAATGTTGACAACATCTCCCCGACAGCAGGGAGACCAGAATTAAAGGCAATATTACAAAAGTGGCCAAATATCCTGTACAGATCCAACACGTCATGCAAATGCTTAGAGTCAAAGCACACACCAATAAAGGGAGATCACCAAGTGCCTTCTTCACTATGTTGTCTTCCTGTGACGGCACTTTCAAGGAACTGAAAACCTGCACCATAAGGTGCCTCACAGGACAGCGATCTGGGTTTAATTCCATCCGTGAATGACTGACTGTGTGGTGTTTGTACATTTTCCCCGTGTCTGTGTGAGTTTCCTCCGGGTACTATGTTTTCCTCTGACAGTATAAAGATATACAGGTAATGGTAGATTGACCATCCTAAATTGTGCATGGTACCCTGGGATGTGTGGGCGAGGTGGATTAGCCATGGGAAATGCAGGCTCAGCGGGATAGGGTAGGGGTTTGTCCAGTGGGATACTGTTGAGAGGATCGGTGTGGACTCGATGGGTAGAATAGCCTGTTTCCTCACTGTAGGGATTCCATAATTTCTATGGAGTTATCCTTGATTGGCAACTTTCAACAGGACCCTACCTATATTTCATCCTCTGATATTTCTTGCCAAAATGCAACACCTCACATTTATCTAAAATAAACTCCATCTGCCACTCCTCGGCTCACCTAATCAACGCCTCATTATATTCTGAGACATTATTCTTCACTGTCGACGTTACCACCAAAATTGGAATTATCTACAAACTTACTGACCATACTTCACTTACTCAAGTACAAATGATTTGCATAAGCAACAAAAGACTCACTATTGATCTTTGTGGCACGCCACTAGTCACAGGTCTCAAAGTTCAATGAACAAATGTCCACTGTCACGCCCTATCTCCAATATTCAAGAAAAAGTTGGGCCTAAATGACGAGCTCTCCAGGATTCCCGGCAGTCTAACCTTGATAACTAGTCTACCATGTAGAACATTTTGGTTTTCTTACTGAATTGCATAAAGATAACATCCACTGTCCTGCCGTCATCAATCATCTTCTTCACTTCCTCAAAAAATTCCACCCAGTCAGTGAGACGTGGTCTCAAATGTACAAAGCTCTCTTCAGTCCTTGTCTTTCCAAATGCATATACATCTTTTCCCTCAACACCGCCCCCCCCCCCGCCCCCACCGCCAACAATTTAGTCACCATTGACGTCAGGCTCACCAATCTAAAGTTAGCTGTATTTTCCTTACTTTCTTAAATAATGACACTATGTTAGCAGCCCACCAGTCTTTTGACACCTCACCAGTGTAAATCAATAATACAGATATATCAGCAAAAGGGTGAACAAACTCTTTCCGAGCTTCCCACAAACTTCTGGGATACAACTGATCAGATCCCAGGGATTTGTTCACCTTTGTATGTTTTAAAATGTCCGATATCTCCTTGTAATATAGATACTAGTTAAAATATATTTCTTCCTTCTCTCACTGTTGTAATCTCCTCTACATCAAATACTGAGGAGAAATACTTGTTTAGTGACCCTCCCATCTCCTATGGTTACGCACATAGGTAGCCTTACTGACCTGTAAGGTGCCCTATTCTCTCCCTAGTTAATATTTTGCCATTAAAAGACGTGTACTGTTGCTTCAATGCCTCGTTAACCCTATTTCTAAAGCCATCTCATGTCCATATTTTTCTGGCTGGAGTTCCCCATTGACTATACACTTACTTCCCTGATACCCCTCTCGGGACTCACTTGATCTCAGCTCTGTTTACCTGACATATGCCTCCTTCCTTACCTTGACCAGAGCATCAATATATCTAGCCATCCAGCACTCCCTGCACCCACCAGCCTTGCCCATCTCACTAATAGGAACACGATGGTTCTGGACTCTCTGACACCAAGTTGTAATCGCCTTGCATTTTCCAACCATCCCTTTACCTGCGAATAGGGTATCCTAATTAACCTTTCACAGGGCTCACCTAACACTTTCAAAATTGACCTTATTCAAAGTAGGAACTTTAATGTTTACATCAGGTCGTTTCTATTCCACAACTAGTTTGAAACTAATATTTATGTGTAACAGATTTGAAAGTTAAATAAACACTTCCTGCCCCTCTGGAACAGGTTCGAGAGGCTGAATAGGCTCCTCCTGTCCCTCTGTAATAGACTGGAGAGGCTGAATGACCTCCTCATGTCCCTCTGAAATAGACTCAAGAGACTTCATGGCATCCTCCTGTCCCTGTGTAACAGACCCGAGACATCAAATGACACAGCAACCCGTGGATTACGCACTGCCGGTAAACTGTATTTAATGGTGGTCCAACCATTCTCAGTTACAGAAACACAGAGAACACAATGTACTCCAGGTGCCCTCTCAGTAACACCTCATACAGCTGCAGTGACACATCTCTTTGTTTTGAATGATTCTGTTGGCAAAATGCGCCAATATTCCAGTTTTCCACCTTTTCAAGTAGCAACAGACTAATATGGGCTGAATGGCTTTCTCTTATCCCTCTGTAAGGCCCATTGGAACAGAATTGTTTTGGCCAGTTCCTGAGTAGCAGTCTCAATGCTCTGTCTCAAAGTTATGAAAGGATTTGATAACAGGGCATTAAAACCATGAGTAGCCTCACACTGGTCAATAAGTACCGCACTTTGTGTTCAGGTATCTAGAAACTTGCCCACCCGACTTCTTATTATGCAGCCGATCTGTTTTTATTTATAACCGCCTCCTTTCATAAACAGAGTGGGACATATATAGACTGCTGCAGTGTTCTGTTAATATTCTCATATACAAGGAAAAAAAAATTAAAAAGATTGAAAGATTTATGGTCCATCCCTCAGCAACCTTCAACTATTCCATCCAAAACCAATAAATGAAAAGTGATGTATGGAACTTGTTAACTGAGTCTGTTTGTTCAGTGACTGTGATTAATGCCAACCTCCATGGATTCTAATTATCACAGTGGAGAGTTTCCATCTTTTAATGATAAATAGCCTCCGTACAATGTGTCAACCCACAACATGAGCGGGACCATCACCGACAGCACTGCTGGGGATCAGCAGATCCAGAGAGTGGGGGAGGAGAGATCAGACTCTTAGGAGAGAACATTAGACGGGAATGTTCCAACAATGGATCAGAGTTTGAGAACATTAGACTGGAATATTCAAACAATGGATCAGAATCTTGGAACATTAGACTGGAATATTCCAACAATGGATCATAATCTGAGAACATTAGAGAGGAATATTTCAACAATAGACAGGAGCTTATCATATTATGTTTGGTATCTTTCTGCAGTTGATTGGTTGTCATTATCATGGCGGATCTATTTCGCTCTTCTCATTTTTAAATACTTCTATTATCCCTTCCTGGCTATCGTTGGTGTTCCTGGTGAGTGTCACTGTCCAGATTTTGTTTTCTATAAACCAGTTATGACTGTATTACTGTTATTTCATATAGTCTACACTTCTTGCCAAAATTATTGTTCCAGTGGAATCTCTCAATCCAGATATTCACTTTACAGACCACTACTAACTGACATCAATGAAGGTGTTCAATTACTGTCTCGCTCTCTGCTCTGGCAGTGTTATTCCGGGTCTCTATGTTGACCTATTCTGTTTCAGGGGAGAACCACAATTCATTATATCATTGCCTTTGCTGTTAAGAGCATGGAGGCCATTGTCTACTGTTCTGGTTACAAACTCCACTTCCTCTACTGTTTCCATCCCATCCCTGGACAATATCTGCAGCAGAAGCAGACACGTCACAAATGTGGGAGATCCCTTTGACACTGAGCTGATTCTTGACACCATTCCTTGATCATTTCTAACTTGAAATACTCATCACTCCAGAATATGTCTCACTGGTTTATTCCATCTGCTGTTTGAATCTTGAGATATGAAATACAGTCTTAATGAAGGCAAGAATCTGCTGCTGATGCTCCCGGCTTCAAACCTGCCCAAACAAATCTGATTCAGACTCACACCAAACTCCCATCCATCTGTCATTCATGCACGCTGACGTATATTGCTGTTGTGTCTGGGAATGCCTTTATTTTAACATTCTCAAACACTTTACCTTATCTGTCCATGAAACTTCCCTCGTTCTCTCTGTTGATTAACAAAAAGCCTGCCAGTTGTTCGTATTTAAAATTGTTTTCCTCATGTGCGTTTTTTTCTCAGACAAAGAGTTTCTCATTTAACCACGTCAATCACGCGCACACATGCACTCTCTCTCTCTCTCTCTCTCTCTGATGAACACACACACACATGAAGAGAGAGCAAACCTTCCCCTACTGGGCAGATACTGCAATTTACTGAGCAACACGCGAGCATGATCTGCACAGCTCTCCATACGGGGCTGTCATCTTGTCCCAGTTAATGTTGTTTGTGGTGTTCTGTGAAGCAGACTCAGAATTTGATGTAACAAACCATTTCATTTAATCTGGCAATGCCTTTATTGAATGTTCTCATTCTTGTAATTTTACTCACGAATATCTCACTTCTCCAATTAGTCCCACTGCCCTGACTTTTTCCCCATATTTCCACAACATCTTTTCAGTTAATTAACAGTCTATTTCAGTCTTTAATGTGAATCTCTCTGTCCCTTTGTATCTTTCCCTGGCCTTGGGTTTTGGCTCCCTAGTGTATCGAGTGCTGGCATTGTGTTGCTCAGAAATAATGAAATGGGGTGTGATAAGCGGTTGTTCACTTCCTGGTATGTCCCATATGATGGTCCATGGATAGGCGTGTTTCAGAAGTTATGAGAAACATCCTTGTAACTTGGTCAGTACCTGTGGCTGTCCCTCTCTGGTGATCTTGCGATCAGTAACACGAGGAAGCCCACTGAGGAAAGGACCAGGCATCTAAATTGCCTGATAATGCTGTCACTTTTTTTTAAATAAAAGGTTATTTTATCCTTTTTTTTAGTAAGAGATCTTAAAGGCCAAACTGCCTACTGAAAACGGCTCAAGTAAATAAATTACGGGGCTTTTAGGGTTTTTTAAAAAATAAATTGTAGTAACAGTGGCCAGCTGGCACAGACCAGGCTTTCTGGGTTTCTTTTTATTGTAGCTATAACAATCACCAGGTGCTTGGGGTCCCAGGAGGTTGGAAGTTTTAGTAAATTATCCCGAGCTGCTATTCTCTCTGGAACCTCACTTGATGCTGTTTCCTCCTGGATTGGAGAACCGTATGCAAGAACACATGTCTGAATGTTCCTTTTTACCAAGGGGTGTGTTTAGGTGATGTTATTATATTGGAACAGTTCATTTGTAGAAGGTACTGCATCCATTATTCGGTTAAGATTTCCAATATTTAAGTTATTCTAAATTCCTCTTCATTTTGTCTGGATTTTCATTAGAGTGCTTAAATATATTGCGTTTTACTTAATGGTGAATGGTTTGACTAGTAGCATCACATCTGGAACTCCCACTTCACATCTACCATTAAAATAAGGAAAGATTGGCATCCAAGCTACCTCTTAAAATAGTTTGAGGCCGTCTGGTTGTCTATAGCAAACTGGGGTCTCTTGTCTGGTTCTAAATCGATAATACCAAATTGGGTTTAGAATTACAATCCATACAGTATGCCAACAGGCCATTCGACCCAACATGTCCACACCGACCCTACGAGGAGTAACCCACCCAGACCCATTCCTTTACCCTATTATTACACATCCACCCCGACTAAGGCACCTAACCCACACATCCCTGAAAACTATGAACAATTTATCATGGCCAATACACCTGACATGCACATCTTTGGATTGTGGGGGAATTCAAAGCATCCAGAATAAGCTCATGCAGACACTGGAGAGAATGCACCAGGAGAGTATTGGGTTCAAAGGTCGCGTATGGTAGTTGATAGTGTCTTTTTTCACGATGTTGAATTCGGTTGGCATTTTATGTGTAAAGATTCAGTCACCAAGAGTTCTCTGGATGTGGAAAAGTGAAGTTGGGTGTTTTGCAAAAGGTAATGAAGGCAAAACTGTAGGAATTGACAGACAAGCTGGAGTTGGGGTTGCGATTGTCTGTGAGAAAATGTGAGATAATTACAGCGATAGCTCGGCAATTACATTTGGTGGAAACGCCATCAGACTCTTTGGAAATGGCGAGAATTCAATTTCAAATGAGGTACTTTGAACATGAGAAGGAATTGAAACAGTTTGAATTATGGTGAAAAGTAGAAATAAAAGAAAGGGAAATGAAGAAGAAAAAGAGAAAAGGACAGAAGAAAAGCAGAGAGTTTCAACTTAAAAAGTTAGCAATTAGAGAGGAAAGTTGACAGAGAGGGCGGTGATGAAGGTAGACGGTCGGCTGGATGTAGAGGTTAGTGAGGTTGAGCAACCCTATTGTAAACAATGGCCTAATGGGGTTCTGTTTAAATGCATCCAGGCATTCTCCAAATTTGATGAGAAGGATGGGGAAGCCTTTTGAATTTCGTTTGAGAAGTGACTGAACAAATGCAGACACCAGTGACCATGTGGATTTAGTTGATCCAAACAAAGCTGATAGGTATTTGCTTCCCTATCGGAAGAGGTATCTGGCCAGTATGAGGAGGTGAAGAAAGCCATCCGAAGTGCATATGAACTTGTGCCAGAAGCTGACAGACAGCATTACAGGAATCTAAAAAAGGGTCTCTGGTTAAACGCGCATTGAGTTTGAAAGGATCAAACAAAGTAATTTTGAAAAGTGGGTAAAGGTATTAAAAACAGAGCAAACCTATGACACTCTTAGAGAGATTCTTATTTTGAAGAAGTTCAACAATTCACTTCCTGCAGTCGTGAGAACTCGTGTGGAAGAGCAGAGAGTTAAAATGGCAAGGTGAGAAGCTGAAATGGCTGATTATGCTGATTGAGTTCAGAAATCAAAGTTTGGTTTCTGTGAGAGATTGAAGAATGTGTGAGATCTTCTTAAAACATATACCTGTGAAAGTAAGGTTTACTGGCATAGGCCAGTAGTAGCAGGTAAAGAGAGTAGAGCATTAAGAGGGACGGAAACATGTAAGTCTTTTATGCTGAGACATGGGGAGCTATGTCATTCAGAAGGACTATTGAAAATATGAGAAGTGCTCCATTATGTAACGCGTGGTTGGAGAGTCCAGTGGAAACATCAACAGATTTATTCCACAATGGGGAAGGAGGCCTTCGGCTTGGTGTTGGCGTTACAACATTTCAGATTTACATTGCCAATAACATACATAAGACAAATCTTTTTCACTGATCGTGACCCCTTAAAGTTTTTGGAGAAGTTTAGGGAGAAAAATACCAGTCTGTTTCGATTGAGCTTATTTTAGCTACCATTCAATTTGAAACTACACAGGTGACAGGGCGAGAAAACCTAAATTTTGACACCTTGTGGAGACTTGGATGAAGAAAGACAAAGACATTCTGTGGCAGGAGTAAAATGACTGAAATCGAAATAGTTGTGAACATTTGTATGCTCAAAGTCAATGTAATATATATATACATTTCCGTCTACTAATAGAGGAATATTAAGAGGTCTAAAATGAATCCACATTTGTGTATTGATGGATTATTTTATTAAAGAATGAGTTGTGAAGATACTATCATTGTAAAACGTTTATTTTCTCTTGTTTTTTTTTTGAAGAGAGGTTTTAAAGGCAGACGTGCAGAACTGCTGTCTGAAAACAGTTTAAGTAAATAACTGAGATTTTAGGTTTCATTAAAACGGTGGTTACAATGGAAGGGCAGTGGCCAGCTCTCCCAGACCAGGTTTCCTCATTTTGTTTTTAGCTGCAGCATTCAGAAGCTACTGGGGATCCTAGAAGGGTTGGAAGTTTCAATAAATGATCCACAGCTGCTTTTCTCTCTGAGATCTCTGTTGATGTTGTAACCTCCGGGATTGGCAAACTGCTGTAAGGATCTGTATTTGAATATACAAAGCAAAGCAGTGTAAACCAAGAAGGAGCGGTATCTATTGTTTGTGCAAGTGTTCCAACATATAAGCTCTCCCAAAATATTCTTTTCTTTGATTTTATTTTAACTAAAGCATTTGAATAGATTATATTTTGCTTAATGTTGAGTGGTTTGACCAGTCGCAACATATCTGGAATGCACACCTCCCATCTATATTCAAAATAAGGAAAGGTTTGGGTCTAAGCGGCCTTCTTAAAATATTTTGGGGAGATCTGGACTGGCCCACAACAGTTGTAGCCAAGGGATTTGTGATGAATCCTGTAATTGAAAATTAATTGGAGGGGCTGCGGATGGTTTGCTGGAGGATGTGCTGTGAGCTGCCTCAGACATGCAGGGAGACCTGAGGATTTGGTGACCCAACTCTGGATGCAGCATCTGCGTCTGTTACATGAACAACAAATGGAGCAGAGGCTGCAGAGAGGGGAACTCTGAAACCATGCAGTGAGTGTGTGTGGGGAAAGGGATCTGATGTATCCACATTGAGTTTTCCAGGTACAGCTTCCCAAGCTTCACTTAACCCAGGAGCAGAGTGTGAGGGGATACTGATTGAACAAGGAGCTGGTCATAGAATGGTATCACCTCCACCTCCTTCAACACGACCTGCAGTTTCACACCGGGGGGAGGATGGTGCTGGCAGTGGCTGTTAGGGTTACTGTTTCTCATACAGCTTCTATGATCCAGAACATTCCAGGCTGGACAAGGTGACACATCCATCATTTCCAAATATCTCAACATCAATGTCACCATTCGGTGATGGAGGATATACATGGCGGATGAGGTGAATACATTGTTTCTCCCACAGCAGGGCGCTTCCAGGTATATCCAGTATAGTGGGATTTCCGATGGTGTACAGTGCATCTGCAGAGTACCCACGTCAATGGGGAGAGAATTTCTCTCTCTATTAATGTAACGCATGCACAGTATATCATGTTGGTGAATACCCACTGTCCTGGTAGCAGTCATGGCCTCTTCATTCAGAAGCAGTCAGCCATTTTCATCGTCATCGGGTCTCCACGTGGACAGAAATGAATATATCTTGGATAAAGGACATCCGCTTGATGCAGGTTTCAAAACACCATCCCCACCATCAATCAATCACACCAAAGTATTCCATGCGTACGGAGAGCAATGGGGTCACTTGGAGTGTCTGGAGCTGACAAACAAGGATGGAGCAAAACCTGCCATTTCTGAACGGGTCTGAGTGAACCTCCCAGTACACAGTATTACTAAGTCCTGTAATCCCTCTCCATTTCAGTAACATACTGCCTTCCATTATTTCTGTAAATGAAATGACAAGTTATATCATGTTAGATTCCACCTGACAAACTATTATCTATTGTCTTTACCTCTCTGAATCTATTTGCAGACTCTCCACCCTCTCTTGATAATTTAATCTCTTGCTTATCACAGCGACATCACCAAACGCAGCATCTGTATATCTGTTCCATCTTCCTGATCATTAATATAGAATGTAAATAGTTGAGAACCCAGCGCTGGTCACTGTGTGGCGTGACTGGTTACGTTCTCTCTAACTGATTTATCCTGAGCGCCTGCTTCCTGTATTATACCCAATCCTCCCTCATTCCTGTACAACACAGTTGAAGAGTTGAATAAGAACAATGAGCATCTGTGAGGAATCCAACCGCTCGATGAGGCTGATGTCAACTCGGCCTCTATTCCCTTTTCGTGCCATCTCTCCATCCTAACACTCTAGTCTCTTGGTGTAGATTGCGCCACATGAAAAAAAATCCACCCACATCTACACTTTCAATTACTTTTCGAATTTTACAGAACTCAATGAGATTTCCTTTCATTCTTATAAACTCGAGCGTGTAGGCCTAAAGTGCTCAATTTCTCTTCATAAGACAAACACTTCAAACATGGAATCAATGTAATGAAGCTCTTCTTAATTGCCTACAAGGGAAATAATTCATTCTGCAGGACACCCAAACTGTACTTCAGTTGCATCCTCACAAATGCCTTGCATAGCTACACCAACACTCCCTACTCTATCCTTTTATAAGTAAACACTGAAATTATGCTTGCATTTCTCATTACTTGCATTAACCACATGCAGGTTTTCTGTGATATGCAAGCAGACATCCAGATCCCTCTGCACCTAAGCACTTTGAACTTTCTCGCCATTTAGACAATAATTTGTCTCTCCATTAATACTGGCCAACTTGAATAGCACCTTTTTTTCTCAAGGTTTGTGAAGGTTTGTAGCTCAGGTTGAGATTTAGGATGTTGGTTTGCTGGCTGAGTTGTAGGTTTGATATCCAGACGTTTCATTACCTGGCGAGGTAACATCATCAGTGGCGACCTCCAAGTGAAGCGAAGCTGTTGTCTCCTGCTTTCTATTTATATCTTTCTCCTGGATGGGGTTCCTGGGGTTTGTGGTGATGTCATTTCCAGTTTTCTGAGGAGTTGTTTGATGGCATCTAGATGTATGTGTTGTTTATGGCGTTGTGGTTGGAGTGCCAGGCCTCTAGGAATTCTCTGGCATGCCTTTGCTTAGCCTGTCCCAGGATAGATGTGTTATCCCAGTCAAAATGGTGGATTTTTTCATCCGTGTGTAGGGCTATGAGTGAGAGAGAGTCGTGTCTTTTTGTGGCTAGCTGGTGTTCGTGTATCCTGGTGGTTAACTTTCTTCCTGTTTGTCCTACATAGTGTTTGTGGCAGTCCTTGCATGGAATTTTGTAGATGTCATTGGTTTTGTCCATGGGTTGTACTGTGTCTTTTAAGTTTGTTAGTTTTTGTTTGAGAGTGTTGGTGGGTTTGTGTGCTACTAGGATTCCGAGGAGTCTCAGTAGTCTGACTGTCATTTCTGAAACTTCTTTGATGTATGGTAAGGTGGTTAGGGTTTCTGGCTGTGTTTGGTCTGATTGTCGTGGTTTGTCCTTGAGGAATCTGCGCACTGTATTTCTTGAGTATCCGTTCATCTTGAATACGTCGTATAGGTGGTTCTCCGCTGTTTTGCGTATCTCGTCTGAGCCACAGTGTGTGGTGGCTCGTTGGAATAGTGTCCTGATACAGCTTCGTTTGTGTGTGTAGGGATGATTGCTGGTGTAGTTAAGTATTTGGTAAGTGTTGGTCGGTTTTCTCTATATGCAGGTTTGTAGTTCTCCATTGTCCTTTCTTTCGACTGTGACGTCCAGGAATGCGAGTTTGTTGTCGGTTTCTTCCTCCTTGGTGACCTTTATGCCTGTGAGAGTGTTGTTGATGATGTTAAATGTTTCTTCTGTCTTGTTTCATTTTGTGATGCCAAAAATGTCATCTACATAGCGAACCCAGATACTTGGTTTGATGATTGGTAGGGCTGTTTGTTCCAGTCCTTGCATTACCGCTTCTACTATGAATCCTGATAAAGTGGAGATCCCATGGGTGTGTCGTTGGTTTGCTTGTAGACTATGTTTTTGAAGGTGAAGTGGGTGGTGAGGCACAGGTCCATTAGCTTCATGATATTTTCGTTGGTAATGTGATTGATGGTGGTTGGTGTGTGTGTGATGGTCTCTTCTAAAAGTGTGGTAAGTGTTTCTGTTGCCAGGTCGATGTTAAAGGAGGTGAACAGTGCTGTTATGTCGAATGAGATCATTGCTTCGTCTTCCTCTATGTTGGCGTTTTTGATGATTTTTAGGACTTCCTGGGTGGAGTGGATGGAGTGTTGTGACTCTTCTACTAGGTATTTTAGTCTTGCGTGTACTTCTTTGGCTAGTCTGTAAATTGGTGTTCTGGGTAGTGCGACTATGGGTCTGAGGGGGGCTCCTGGTTTATGGATTCTTGGTAGTCCGTAGAATTGTGGGGTATTGGTCCCATCGGGTTTCATTTTCTGGAATTCTGTCTTGTTTAATTGTCCGGAATTGTGTAATTTTCTTAGGAGATAAGTAATTGTGTTTTCTAGTTGTGTGGTCGGGTCAAGCGCCACCTGTTGGTAGGTGTTGGTGCCTGCGAGTAGTGCATTAGCTTTTTCTATGTAGTCCCTTCTGTTCAGGATGACTGTGAGCGACCTTTGTCTTCAGGTAATATAATGATGTCTTTGTCTTTTTTGAGGTTTTCTAGGGCTTTCTTTTCTTGTGTGGTCAGTTTGTTTCCTTCCCTCTTTCGGCTGAGAATAGGTGCAACTGTCTGTCTGATCGTTTGTTGTGTTTCTTCCATGAGATTGTTGCCCTTCAATGTGGTTTCTAATGCCGCTAGTAATTCCTTCTTGTCAGCGTATCGGTAATTGAAATTTAATCCTTTGACTAGTAGCGCTTTTTCTGTGTCTGATAGGGTCCGGTCTGATAAGTTCTTTATCCATGCCCCTGTCTTATCGGTTTTGTGTTTTTTGTGAGTTTGTCCAGTTTTTTTTTCACGTCCCGATTTTTCTTTATCTGTCTTTGTCGTTGTTTGGTGTTGATGGCTTGTTCTATCACGTCTGACCATACTTGGTTTGTTGCTTGTTTGAATAACGGCTTTTGGCGCGCAATTTCCCGTTTGTATTTTCAGAGTCTGTAGTTGGCGTCATTGATTAATTCTCGGAGCATTCTGCAGCCGTTTTGTTATGTTAAACTTTTGGCTTGAGGTGTTTTTATCGGCGTTTATATTGCAGACATTTTGGCAGTAGTTGTTTTCTTAAACATTCATGCAGGAAGTACAGTTGTTCGCGAGTGGAACTCTCTCGGATGGTATTCCTTTCCCATCTACGGGCAAGTTGTAGTGTGTTGCGCTCATGGCTTTTGCAAAGTTTGTGAAGGTTTGTAGCTCAGGTTGAGATTTAGGATGTTGGTTTGCTGGCTGAGCTGTAGGTTTGATATCCAGACGTTTCATTACCTGGCTAGATAACATCAATGGTGGCGACCTCCAAGTGAAGCGAAGCTGTTGTCTCCTGCTTTCTATTTACATCTTTCTCCTGGATGGGGTTCCTGGGGTTTGTGGTGATGTCATTTCCGGTTCGTTTTCTGAGGAGTTGATAGATGGCATCTAGATCTATGTGTTTGTTTATGGCGTTGTGGTTGGAGTGCCAGGCCTTTAGGAATTCTCTGGCATGTCTTTGCTTAGCCTGTCCCAGGATAGATGTGTTGTCCCAGTCAAAATGGTGGCTTTTCTTTGTGGTGGCACTCCAAACACAACGCCAGAAACAAACATATAGATTTAGATGCCATCTATCAATCTCTCAGAAAACGAACAGGAAATGACATCACCACAAACCCCAGGAACCCCATCCAGGAGAAAGATATAAATAGAAAGCAGGAGACAACAGCTTCGCTTCACTTGGAGGTCGCCACTGATGATGTTACCTCGCCAGGTAACGAAATGTCTGGATATCAAACCCACAGATCAGCGAGCAAACATACACCCTAAAAGCCCCATATTTCTTCACTTTAATTTTCCTTGCTAAATGTTGGCCCATTCACCCAACCTATCCATATAGATTTAAAATCTCTTGCACCATCATTCTGAAGTAATTTCCCATCGATGTTAGTGTCATCTGAAAATGTGGCATCGTATTTTCGATCCCATCAACAGAGTACAGTCATCCCATCGATCGCAAATGGTTGAGGCATGAGTCCTGAAATCAATGTCACCCCACAAATTGCATTTGCCAAAAGAAAATTATGCATTTATTCCATCTGACTCCATTTTGTTGGTTAACCAATCCTCCATCCAAGCTAATAAATTACTCCTAAACCCATGTTGTCTGATCTTACCACTTACTCTTTGGAGAAGCGACACATCCAATGCCTTCAGGAAGGCCAGATATGTTCCATCTCCAGGATTCCCACGATCCACCTTGTTTGTGACATCTTCAAATAACTCAAGCAAACAATTCAGACACGGTTTAGCCTTCGTAAAACCATGTTGACTCAGATGAATTGTGGTTTAACTTTGCAAATATCCTGAACAATGGACTCTAACAATTTGCCTTAAGTTACAATAGTTTATTGTTACACTTTCGTCCTTAATGTATACCATTATTACAAGTTCTTCCCTTTCGAAAAGCTTTACGTTTTCTTTGAATTCCTGTTTAAAAGGCACACGTTTTTAAGGGATCTGGTCCAAATGCTGTGTAAGAGCCAAGTGTGGCTGAATGGACTCACCATCCTGCTGGTGTACAAAATCAATGGGCTGACGTCTTTCTGGTGTTCCCATGTTGCCATCTCCAAGGCCAGAATGACATCCTCCTGTTGATGCTTTAGAGGGTTGGGAGATTATGGAATCTTACAGTTGCTGTGTAACATTTTGAGGGGCTGATGGGTCTTCTCCTACTTCTCTATAACAGGTGGAAATACTGAACGGTCTCCTCATGTATCCCGGAGATGGGACCGAGGGATTGATTGGTCTTCTCTTGTTCCCATACAACAGACACGTGTCTAAATTGCCTCTTCCTTTCTCATGAAAGAAGTGTCAGATAGTTTTTAATCCTAATCCAATTCCCTTGCAATAGGCTCGGTGTGTCTGAATGGCCTCCTGTTATCCCAGTGTAACAATCTCCAGCCACTGTGTGGCATCTTCCAGTTCCTATGTTACTGACTTAAGGAGGCTGAATGGACTGATCCTGTTGCTGTTTAACAGGATACTGGTGCAGCATGGCCTACTGTTATAGGATCAAGGGGCTGATTGGCCTCCTTCTGTAAATGTATATCAGGCTCCAGGGACTGAATAGCCTCATCCTGTTTTGGTGTAACAGGATCAAAGGCCTGAATATCCTCCTGTTGTTCCTGTGTAACAGGCTGGAGAACGGAATGGATTCCTCCATTATCTGGGTATTTCACTTCACTTGTTAACTCCTTCTGCCATTTATGTTCAAATAAGATCATCTTTAATTTTTGTAAACTCCAATGGCTACTTGGTCAACCTGATCATCATTTCATTATTAGCTAGCAACTTCATTGCAGGAATCAGTTGAGGGAACCATCTCTGAGCTGCTTCCAATATAACAACATCCATTCTTCATTGAAGAGATTAAATCTGTACACACTACTCTAGATGTGATCTCACTAAGAGCTTGTACAGCAGCAGCAACACTTTACCGGCCTGCTGGAAGGTTCCCACCCAAGTTAGAGCTGTCTCAGCTCTCTGGGGGATACAGAGCATTGTTGGAAGATCATTGTCCTTCTCTACTCCATCAGCATAACGGGAGATCTGGAGTAATTAAAGTTTGAGAAGATCATAAATGATGTGGCGAGATGATCTCTACCATCAATCTCCCCAGAGCCCACATCGCTCAGATTCCGCAGAATCTAGTAAGGTGGAGATTAAAAAAAAGCAAGGAGGAGCAAACATTGATGGGAGTTATATATCAAAGAGAAAGCTGTAATACAAATGTTGGGTATGTTATAAAACAGGAAATGAGATATACACATTTGTGTCTACTGCAGTGATAATGTACTGTTTAAATTATATCTAAACTCTGTTAATCCAATTGAATGCTAATGGTGGTAAAAATGGATTTCATGACCACGTGTGAGATGGTTTACATGACCATTATGTTGAGCACTGAGCTCGATATCAGGTGATTTAGGAATTGGTTTTGAGTGATCAGAAGAGCTAATTGAAAAAATTGCTGGAAAGGACATTTTAGGAACAGAGATCACAATGTACTGGTTTTCTTTTATGCTGTATGAGTACACGACAGTTTTTGTTTTATTTGAAGTAACTGTTATAAATCTGAGTCATGCAAGCCATCAAGGTGTGAGGAGAAAGTCGGGACTACAGATGCTGGAGATCAGAGTCGAAGGGTGTGGTGATGGAAAAGCACAGTCAGGCAGCATACTTATATCAGATAAATCGATGTTTCGGGCATAAGGCCTTCATCAGGAATGAAGCTTATGGGTCAAGGGGGCTGAGGGATAAATGAGAAGGGGGTGAGGTAGGGGAGAGGTTAGAAGGGATTGCGGTAGCTAGATGAAGGTAGGGTTGAAAGTGATAAGTGATGAAGGGAGACAGACCGCCTCATCTACTGCATCCATTGAACCCAATGTGGTCTTCTCTACATTGGCGAGGCAGAAGGTCAACTTGTGGAACATTTCAGAGAACATCTCTTGGACAGCCTCATTGAACAATTCCATCGCCTTGTGGCTGAGCACTCTAACTCTCCTTCCCACTCTGCCAAGGACATGAGGGTCCTGGACCTGCTCCATCGCCAAACCCGAGCCACCAGAAGCCTGCAGGAAGAAAGCCTCATCTTCTGCCTTGGGACCCTCCATACACAGGGGATCACAGTGGATTTACCCATTTCCCCTCATCCCACCCTATCCCACTCCAACCTTCCAAGTCAGCACCGCCCTTTTGTACATTCCTATGCGTCCACCTTCCTTGCTATCCATCTGGCCCACCCTCCTCTCCGAGTATCACTTTCAACCCCACCTTCACTTACCTATTTGATGAAAGGAAGCAGCTTAGAAAAATGCCAAGTTGTAGTAATCCCGTGGATTCAGAGAAATGTTGGACCCAGCAATGGATGACCAAGAAACTGAGAAGAAAATCGAAAGAGAAAAAGCATGCAAACGAAAGAAAAACATAAAAACTGCTAAAAAGCATCTATCAAGGTATGAAAAAAAATAAAAACAAGGTCAAATGTGGAACAGTTGGTGTGCGTTCAGGATAGTTTATTGCAGAGAACAGAGAAATCTCAGGGAAAAGAAACAGTTTATTTGCGTCTATCTTCATTGGAAGAATGTCCAGAAATTCTTCCAGAAATACCAAGTGACCATGGGACTTGTGTAAGTAAAGTCTAAGATTATTCTTATCAATGTTGAGGTCATCTTTGAAAAGAAAGCTGGATTGAATATTTATAAATCTGACAGACCAGATGTACTTCATACAAGGATTTATGAGGAAGCAGCAATAGACATGTTGATTGCATCGTGGATTTTTACTTTATCTTCCGACACATTCTCGAAAGTCATTTAGCCAGTCTGGATAAGGCAAATGTTACAAATATTATCCAACCGTTTAAGAAAGGATGAAGATGGGGAGGGGTGAACTACAGAGCAGTTATCTTGTCATCCACAGTCGGGTGTCTGTTGGACTCGATTACAAAGAACATGCGACTACACATGTAGAAGGTAATAACATAACTTGGGAGTATGAGAATATACCGATGAAAGGAAAACCAGAAGTGGCAAACATTTTCTTTGGAATGGTTTGAAGATGATTCTTGTGGACATAGGCAAAGAAGAACCAATGGATAACGTAGAGTTGAATATTCATGAGATTTTTTTTAAAAACTCACAAAGAAAGCTCATAAGAAAGGTTAAAGCGAGAGGTATTAGGAAGAACAGATGAAAATAGCAAAGAAAAAATTAGTTTTACATTTAGGTGATTGTAATTGGAATATAGAAGACGTCATGCACCAGTTGTATCAAGTGTTCATGAGAGTATTTTGTATTGTTCGGAGTCCCAATCTAAGAAATAAGATATTGACTACAGAGGAACTGCAAAAGGTATTATTCAGATTCATCCCTAAAACGGCAAGATTTTCTGATGTGGAAACTCATACTGTGATCTCGAGTTTTGAAACATGAGAGGTGGTTGCAGTGAAACTTAGAAACACAGAGGGGACTGAATAACAGGGACATGGAGAAGTACAAGTAGGCGAGATCTGTGAGAATCCCACGATATTCTACACGGACAAGTAGAGCAGAATAATCAGCAAACAGTTAGTGTCCATTAGAAACCAAAGGGGCAATCTGTGTGTCAAGCTGGAGAACATTGATGGATTGTTACATGAGACCTTCACATCTATTTTACTTTAGAGACGGAGAAGCCAAGTACAGAATTCAAGGAGATGGATGGGGAAAGTCTTGAACAGATTGATGTAAAATACGAGAAAGGATTTGAAGCTTTGTTCTGTATAAATTTGGACCTATCTCCATGTCTGAATGAGTTGTATCACAGGCGGCGGTTGGGGTGAATGGAGGAAAGACACTGACTGAATATTTTAATTAGGATCTGACCATAGGGGAGGTGCCAGAGAACTGGAGAACTGCTAACACGATTCCACTTCACAGTTCGGGTGGGAGAGATAGACCAGGGAACTATAGACGAGCGGGTATTAGGTCACTGTTAAGGAAACTACTGGAGAAAATAGGGAAGGAGAAAATTGAACTCCATTCAGAGTCTCAAGGTCTGATCAGGGATAATCCATCATGACTTTATCAGAAGGAAGTGACATCTAATGGATGTGATTGAATTAGTTTGAGGAAGTCGATTGTTTAGCTTTATAGGAAAGCCTTTTGCAAATTTCCAGCTGCGAAACTGAAAAATAATGTAAAGTCTCACAATATAAATGATAACTTGACAAGTTCCAACGAAAATTGTCTTTTGGCAGGAGGCAGAGGGTAATGAGAGAAGGCTGTTTGTGTGACTGGAGACCAGTGTCCCCTGGTGTACCACAGGGATCAGTGATGTGTCCCTTATTGTTTGTGTTATTCATAACAAAAACAAATGTGAATGTGGAGGGGGCTCGGTGGAGAGCGTGGAAGGTGTGATAAGTAAGTGTACGTTTGACATAAAGATTGACCGGTTGGTTCGCAGTGAGGAGGAAGGCCTTAAGTTACAGGAAGATGCAGATGAAATGGTCAGATGGGCAGATACATGGCGGATGGAATGTAACCCTGATAAATATGAGGGGATGCACATTGGGAGAAGGAACCAGGCAGGGGAGGACTCAATGAATGGCAGCACACTGGGAAGCTCAGATTGTGCTTCTCCACACATCCCTGAATGTGACTGGACAGGTTAATGCTTAAAAATGTGTTGCTGGAATTGCGCAACAGGTCAGGCAGCATAAAAGGAGCAGGAGAATTGACGTTTCGGGCAGATTCCTGAGAAGTGCTTATGCTCGAAACGGCTATTCTCCTGCTCCTTTGATGCTGCCTGACCTGCTGCGCTTTTCCAGCAACACATTTTTAAAGCACTGATCTCCACCATCTGCAGTCCTCACTTTCTGCTGGGCAGGTTAATGGACAAGTTAAGAATTGGACCTTGAGTATTGTGTTTCCTAATCAGGGTGGAGATATAAGACCTATACATGGCTTTGGTTCGGCCAAAATGGAATACTGTATGTAGCTCTGGGAGCCACATTCCAGGAAGGATGTGATTGTACTGGAGAGGGTGCTGGGGTGATTCACCAGGATGTTCCCTGGGGTAGAGCATATCAGCTATGGAGAGAGGCTGGATAAGCTCGGGTTGTTTACTTTGGAGCAGAGAAAGCTGAGGAGTCAGTGATTCAGAAGGATAAGATTATAAGCGACACGGACAGGGGGGATAGACAGCAGCTGTTCCTTTTAGTCAGAGGGTCAAGAACAAAGGACCACACTTTTAAAGTGAAAAGTTTGAGGTTCAGAAATGATTTAAACATTTTTTCACCTCGAGGTGTGGGCTTCTGGGATTACTTCCTGAGAGGGGAATTATCACGAGCAACCTCACAATCGTTAAAAAGTACTTGGATAAGCAGTTTTAAGCGTCGTAACATTCCAGGCTATGGGACTTCTGTAGAAAGTGGGACTAATATAGATCGTGCTGTACTTCTGTTGGCACAGAGTCTTTGCTCCAGTAAGTGTACCATGTGGAAGGTCAATTATTGGAGCATTTTAAGTCAGGAATTGATGGGTTTCTGAAGAGTTATATTCATTAGGGTTATAAGTGCGAACTGTAATAGCTTGTTAAATTATGTCAATGTGAGAAATATGAGAAAACAAGTGTAGTTTCCTTACAGTTTGGAAACAGAGAATGGAGAATGGGGAACAGGGAAATGGCAGAACTATGAAGCCACTACTTCAGTTCTGTCCTCACAAAACTTTCTAACAATATAAGGAAAACCAAGTCTGATGTGGGAAAATGATAGAGTACGTGGAACATAGAACATAGTAAGTAAATGGTTTAGCAGAAATTATTGTGGCTGAAAGTAATAGTCATAGACAACACTAACATAGATTTATGAAATGGGAATTATGTTTGAGAAGCAGACTGGCTGACAAATGAAAGAGCAGTAATGGATGTAAAACATTTTGATTTTTAGGAAAATGCTGGGAAAGCTCCAAGCCCAATTTGCAATATCAAATCTGAGTGGACTGGGGCGAATATATGGACATGTTTCTAGAATGGGACAGCTGGCAGTAAACAGTGAATAGAAATAAACAGACTCATCAAGCAACAGCCTGACATTGTCTGTAAGGTATGATTCTGTGAGTATGACTATGACCTAGACACCCCATCTCCTTTCCCGGATATGTCCTGTCTCATCAGCAGGATGGACACAGCAGAGGTGGCGGCACAGTGGGATGCAGTTAGAAGGGAATTGCTCTTGGAGTCCTCAACAGTGACTCCGTATCCCATGGCATTAGTTTGCATTTGGGAAAGGAAACCTCCTGCTGATTACCAAGTACCAGCGTCTCTCAACTGATGTATCAGTACTCCTCCATGCTGACCAACACTTGGAGGAAGCACTGAGGGTAGCATTCTGGGTGGGGTATCTCAATGTTCACCACCAACACTATCTCAGCTACAGCATTATTGATCGAGCAGGCTGGGTCCTAAAGGATATAACTGCTAGAGTGGTTCTGCGGCAGGCAGTGAAGGAACCAACAAGAGGAACATATACACTTGACCACAGCCTTACTAATCTGCCAATTGCAGAAGTATCTGCCCATGACAGTATCGGTAAGAGTGACCACCGCATAGTCATTGTGGAGACAAAGTCACACCTGCACATTGAGAATAACATTCACCATTTTGGGTGGTACTATCACAGTGCGAAATAGGGCAGACTTCGAACAGATCTAACAGTTCAAGTCTGGGTGTCCATAAGGTGCTGTGGTTCATCTATAGGAGCAGAACTGTACAGCCACACAACCTCATGACCTGGCATATCCCCTTCGCAACAATTACCATCAATCCAGAGGATCAACATTGGTTCAATGGATGTGCAGGATGGCAGGAGCAGCACCAGGCAAAACTGACAATGAGGTGTCAGCCTGGTGAAGCCACCAAACAGGACTACTCGTGGGCCAAACAGCATAAGCAGTAAGTGATAGACAGAGCTAAGTGATCCCACAAGCAATGGTTCAGATCTAAGCTCTGCAGTCCTTCCACATCTAGTCGAGAAACGTTGGAGACAATTAAACAATTCATTGGAGGAAGAGGTTTCACGAATAACGCCTTCCTCCATGATGGAAGAGCCCAGCACTTCAGTGTATAAGATAAGGCTGATGCACTCGCAACAACTTTCAGTCAGAAATGCTGAGTGGATGATCCATTTCAGCCTCCTCCAGTGGTCCTCAGCAATTAAGTTACCAGTCATCAACCAATTCGATTCAGTCCACGCGATATCCAGAAACGGTTGGAGATACGGGATACTCTATGGGGTCCACACTCTGACAACATTCTGGCAATAGTACTGGAAACTTGTGCTCCATAACTTGCCACTCCCCCAGCCAAACTGTTTCAATACAGTTACAACAATGGCTTTTCCTGATTATGTGGAAGATTACCCCAAGTATCTCCTGTATATAAAAAGCAGAACAAATCCAATCCGGCCAATTACAACTCCATCAGTCTACTCTCGATCATCAGTAAAGTGGTGGAAGGTCTCAGTGCTTTTAAGCAGCAACCTGCTCAGCAATACCCTGTCAATGACGCCCAGTTTGGGCTCCACCAGGGCCACTCAGCTCCTGACCTCATTACCTTGATTCAATCATGGACAAAAGAGATGAATTCCAGAGGTAGGGTGAGAGTGATAGCCCTTTAATTCAAGGCTGCATTCGACCTTGTGTGGTATCAAGGTGCTTTAGCAACACTGGATTCAATGGGTATCAGAGGCAAATCCCCGCTGCTTAGAATCATACCTGACACATGGTTGATGAAGGACAGTCAACTCAGCTCCATGTCTGTAGGAGTCCCTCGAGCAGTGAACAGAAACTTCTTCAGGGCTGCTTCATCAATAACCTTCCCTCCATGTTAAGGTCAGAAGTGGGTGTGTTCGCCGATGATTGTACAATGTTCTGCAACATTTGTGGATCCTCAGATACTGAAGCAGTCCATGTTCAAACACGACAAGATCTGGACAGTATCCAGGCTGGCAAGTGGCAAGTAATGTTCAGCCCACACGAATGCCAGACCATGACCATCACCAATAAAATACAATCTAACCTGCCCCTTGGCATTCAATGGTGGTACTATCACTGAATCCCCCAGTATCAAAGTCCTGGTGGGTAATCATTGCTCAGAAACTCACTGGTCTCCCCCCATGAACACTGTAACTATAAGAGCAAGTCCGAAGCTCGGAATGCTGCGGTGAGTAACTCACATCCTGACTTCCAAAATTCTGTCCATCATCTACAATGCATGTCAATACAATATAGGTCAGAAGTGTGACAGAAGACTCCCAATTTGCCTGGATGAGTGCAGTCCCAACAACACTCCAGAAGCTTTATACCATCCAGGACAAAGCAGCCAGTTTGACTGGCCCTTCATTCACAATGCTCCACCGTCAACGCACAGCAGCAGCAGTGTTTTACTATCCACATGCTGCAATGAAATGATTCACCAAAGATCCTCAGAAACCATCTTCCCAATTCATGACCACTTCTATCTAGAAGGACAAGGGCTACAGATGTATGGAAATACCATCATCTTTAGGTTCCCCTCCAAGCCATTCACCATCCTGACTTGGAAATATATCACAGCTCCTTCACAGTCGCTGGGTCAGAATCCTGGGATTCTCTCCCTAATGGAATTGGAGGTCAACCACAGCAGGTGGACTGCAGTGTTCAACAAGGCAGCTCACCACCACCTTCTCAAGAGCAACTAGGGACAGGCAATAAATGCTGGCCCAGCCAATGACACCCAGAATGACGAAGTACAGAAATAGAAATTAACAGAGGACGGTTGCTGAGGTATCACAGAGATCGGTGTTTGGGGCCCAGCTGTTCACAATGTCCTTTAAATATTTGGTTGCTGGAATCAGATGCAATACATCCCAGCCTGCTGACAGCACTAATGGATGTGGGATTGTGAGTGGGTGCGGAGGATGAAAAAAGGAACAAGAAGACTAAGACAAATGGAGTGAATGGGTAAATACGTGACAGATGGAGAACAATGTGGATAGAGGTGACAGTGTGCCCTTTGGTGGAAATTATAAACTGGAATCCTACAATTTGAAAAGGATTGGTTGAAACACATTGATTTACAAAGGGCCATATGCTCCTTTTTGTTGTTTCCTTTTGCATCAACCTCTGAGGTCCCTGCAGCGCAGTGAGTTCTGTAACCAGAAGTCAATACTGGGCATGGCATTGACACGCTGACCAGTGTACACAGACCCACCAAGTGGGGAGCTATAACACGGAAAAGGATCTGCATATCCTTGTACATATGTCGCTGAAAGCAATATTGCAGAAACAGAAAGCAATAAAGAAGATAAATGGTGTGTTGACCTTTATTTCAGGGGAATGTGAGTCCAGGAGAAAGGGTGTGTTACTGCAGCTGTACAGGCCTTGGAGACATCCCATCTCGAACATTGTGCAGTATTGTGTACAGGCTTGGTCTCCTTACCTAATAAAGGACCAACTTGACATTGAGGGAGAGCAGTGAAGGATGACCAGACTGATCTCTGGGATGACAGGCTTGTTGTGGGAGCAGAGTTTGGGGTGACTGGGCCAATATTCCATGGGGTTTAGGAAAATGAGTGGAGATCTCAGTGAAATATACAAAACTCTGACAGGGTGAGACAGATTAAAAGCAGGGATGATATTCCCCTGGCTGGGATGACTAAAACAAGGAACCACAGTATTAGGTAAGGCAGGTGACTCTGCAATGAGATGAGAATAAATGTCTGCACTCACTGACTGGTGACCCTGGGGAATTCACTCGCACCTGGAAACCAAGACACTGATTATAAGTAGGGATTTAGAGACAGTAAAGGGATAGAGGGAGAGCAGGAGTACGGTGTGGAACTGAAGGGCCAACCATCATTACATGGAATTGGTTCGCAAACTCAATGGACCAAACGTACTACTGCATTTCCTATTTTATAACTTCCCAAGGTTACTCACATTAACGGATATGTATATCATGTGGGGTAAGTGCATCGAGGAGATTTTTTCCATGAACTAGAATGGAGGAGGCTCAATGTGTTGTATGACCTACTCCTTTCCCGTTGTTTCTGTGCAGTCTGTGGGAAATCTCGGTAAATGCTGTCACAAGCTCTCAGATGTTAGGAAGGAGGTCTCTGCAGTGTCGACAGGACTGTGTTCCCATTCCCTTTTACGACACTGATGCTGGGGCCGGATGTTCTGTCCGGTTTCATCCATTCAGACCTCGGAGCAGTTTGATACAAGTGAGTGCCTTGCTTGGCAGTTTCAGAGACCATTGAAATGTTTATCACATGTCAGGGTCTTTGGAGTCAGTTTTAGGCCAGCCCAGGAAATCATGGGAGATTCACTTCCTAAAGGTACATTGGAGAAGGAAATTCTGTTTACAATCGATATTGGCTTCAAGGTCACTGTTACGTACCCCAGATTTTAGATTTCGATATTTTATTAATTGTCTTTAACTTCCACCTGCTGCCAGAGCATTAGCCTGGTTTGGATTAGTCATCCAGTGACATTTCCACAACAGCACCATCTCCACATGGGGACCTGTCAGAGACAACACTGAGCAGGGTATTTCTGTGCTGCTTGACACCTTTGTCAAAAAGAACTCCCACCAATTTGACTGTCGTGATGAGACTGAGGGGGTGGTAAATGATCAGATTGTAATTATTCCCGTTTTAGGGAACGGGACTTAGCTGAGTAATTTTCAACAATGCCAGGGAGATGTCAGAGTTGGAGCTGGAATGAGAAAGCTCCCCCATGGACACGACTTGTTGTGCAGCACAAGTCTTCAGTCCTATTGCAGGAATGGGGTCAGGGCCCATTGCCTGTGTCATATCTACTGTGTTCAGCTGTTTCTTCATGTCACGTGCAGCGAATCACATTAGTTGAAGACTGGCATCTGTGATTTTGTGGGCATCATGGCGAGGGTGATGATTATCATTGACTCAACACTTCTGGCAGAAGTTGGTGCAGATAAAACATCCTTCTCTTTTACACTGATGTGCAGGTCTGTTCCATTATTTAGGATGGGGATGTTTGTGGAGCCCTCTCCTCCAGTCATTTGTTTTATCGTCCATCACCATTTATAACTGAATGTGACAGGACTGCAGGGCTTCGTTCAAATCTGTTGGTCAAGTCTGGTAGCTTTAATGAGTTACCATCAGGTTAAGGTTCATGTGATTCTGACTCTGACATGTTCACCCACACTCGTCACTGAGCCATAGATGCTGTTGATGGTAATGACAGACTGAAGTGTTATCCTGGAAAAAAGTTACAGGTTGTGGTTGGATGCTGTTCTGCTTCTCCCGCTGCTGTGGTCTACAGCACTACATGAATACGCAGTTTGGAGCTGCAATATCGGCAATGCAATTCTGCTGTCTGTTCCCCAATTCTCACTGAGACCCATTCACCCATCAGTCCTGCACTCAGTGACCTAACTTGGTTTCTGATGTGGAAATACTTCAATTTCAAACTCTCATTCTGCTGAATGTCTGTCTCCCTGGGTCTTGCTTCCAATCTGACACATTCTGCAAAAGTACTTAACTGATCTTAATTCAAATGTTTAATTCACCTGAATCTTTTTCCTTGAGAAATACAATCTTCTGTGTTTAAAGTGATTATTTTTCCTCTGTTTCGTTCCCTGATTATGATTAAGAGCTCTGTAGTGTCAGTGATACCAGAGTTATGTAGTTTTAGAGCCAATGAATTTTCTGGATTCCCAATTATCTTCACCACATTGTATATTTTCTCTTTTGGTTTGATGCCTTAACACTCGTGGCTGCCTTGTCCTCCCATGAGTATGTTTCATGTTCTTGGGGTTGCATTTCTTGTATTATCTTCCAAATTATCCCCAGAACCTCCTCCCATTGCTGCTCCATGCTGTTTCCTGCTCAACTCCCCTTCCAATTAACTCTGGACAGCTCCTCCCGCATGTCTTTGTAGTTACATTGCTCAATTATAATTACATTACATCTTGAACAGATGTAAACTAAAAGAAGGAGCTTTGAGAGATGGGACACGAAGAATAATTGGTGGAATTCTAAACCAGCTACAAAGGCAGAACGAGAGAGAGAGGATATAGATATGGAGATATGGAAAATGAGAAAACCACATTCGCGAAAGAAGTAGATGAACATCCCCGAATATTTTGGCAATGCCTGTGTGCTGTGGTCCTTTGTACAGTGCACGTACAACAGAGTAATATATTCAAATGCTGAGTCTGATGCCAGAATATTTATCTCCAATAATGTGACTGACACTAGCTTTGGAAAGAACCCAGCAGGCCAACATATTGAAATAAGTTGGGACACCAGAAACAAGAATTTGGAGCACATATCCTGGTAAGAATGAGAAATTAGAGTTGGGAATCCCAGAAAAAGAGGAAACGTTGAGAGGATCAAATAATGTTTTAATATTTTATCAATTTTATACATCATTTGTGACTTATCTGCACACACACACATCGATTAAACAGTATATATACAATCTTTTTTCCACCATTGAAACTGTCCTGTTGTCGTGTTACGAGGATACATGAACACCAAGTAGTCACCGAAAGACATGCCGCACTATCACTATGTTGCATATATACAGACAAAGAAGGGCACCTCTTTGACTGGGGCAAAGCACCACACATACTAACACACGAAGGACCTTCTTTGAGGAATGGTATTCTAAGCAGAAGTCCATCAATAAAATCATCAAATTAGATTCTGTCTACATTCACTTGTTAAAATAACCGGAAATGACATCACCCAATTTAAGAAACATAGTCATGGTGACGAAACTTCTGAAAACATACCTTCAAGCTCAGTGAGCTAATTTGCATACATATAATTTTTTTTTTGTTTATTAGTGGAATTTAGGAGTTCTCTGTCGCTCACATTTTGACAGATTATGATGTGAGGTGAGCTTTTCTGGGTATGTGGTTTTAATTAACAGAGGGGTTTGACATTGATGTTATAACAGTTTGGGGCCTTGCCATATGGCATTTGGACAGACTTGAACAGATCTGTGATACAACAGATCCCAGCAAATTCTAACTCATTGCAATTAGTGACTTTGAGCTTCAACTGAAACCATTGGGAAAATTCGTTTAATTTTGTTACTTGTGGTTGGTTAAATGAAAAGTGAGGGAAATGGCTTTTAACATTACTGAAGAGGTTCCCAAATTTTCCAAGGAAGTTTAGAAAGACAGAAGGAGGACATTTTTTAGAATTAGCCAATAGGTTGGAATTGGGTTTAACCAGGGAGAAAAGGGAAGCTGAAATTGTAATGGAGTTGGTCAAGCACTTTGATGTATCAGAGAAACAGGCAACTGCAGTAGAGTTATCAAAACTTAAATTGCAAATGTGGCAACTGGAGTTAGAAGATAAATAAAGGGACGGAAACAGAGAGAGAAAAAAGAGAAAGAGAAGAGAAAGAAAGAGGAGAATTGAAATTCAGAAGTTGGGAATTAAGGAAGAAAGTTAAATGAACAGAATGGAGATGAAGGGAGAACGTAGGGATGTATTCACCTAGGTTAGTAACTTGTCATATTTCGGTGAGAAAAATGTTAAAACCTTTTTTTTATTTCATTTGAAAAAATGACACGGCAGTGAACTTGTGGGTAATGCTAGTTCAGACTAATCTGGTGGGCACAGCTAGTGAGGTATGTGCAGCGCTGTCAGACGAGGGATCCAGACATTATCACGATGTCAAATTGGCTATTTTGATTCGTTATGAATTGGTACCTGAAGCATATAGACAGAAATTCGGAAAAATAGAGACGGAACCAGGTCAGACTTATATTGAGTTTGAAAGAATTAACCAGTCATTTTGATAGGTGGGTTATGGTCTTAAAAATGGATAAGACCTGTGAGGCTTCAAGGAAGATTAATCAGCTGGAGAAGTTAAAAGACTCACTTCCAGAGATAGTAAGAATTCATGTGAATGAATAGAAAGTTCAAGAAGTGAAAAGCGCGACAGAAATGGCAGGTAAATATGCATTGTGGCATGTGATGAAATTTAGCTTCTGGCAGGAATTTCATCCTGTGAGGGATAGAAATTGGGAGAAGGGAAGATCACACATTACACAGCGAACAGTAGCTCATAATAGTTTACCACAGGTGAAGAAAGAAGCCCAAGGGGGTTGAAAGGTGGTGAAAGGCCTCAGGTGGTCTCACTGTAAGGGAGTGGAACACATAGAATTACAGTACTGATGGTTTAAGAAGGGCACATGGAAAAAGTTGTTTTCACTGCAGTTAGCTGGGACACACTGTGCGGGGCGTTAAAGGAAGACACTTTGGGGAAAGATGCGGTAGAAGAGGCTAAGCCAGTGACATTAGTGAAACTGGTAAAGGAAACCCCAAGTGCAGCCGAGGAGCTGCAGAAGATTGCACAGCCTAGGCAAGGGCTGGGTATGGAGGCAGTGCCTGATCTCTGTAAAGAATTCGCCTCTGCAGGTAACGTTTACTCAGAAAGAACAGGGGAGAAGGATAAGAAATTATAATTTTGTGAGATACAGGCTCTGCTCAGTCTCTAATAGTTGAGAAGTGAGGGTCCAGAAAAGCACAACAGATCAGGCAGT
Source organism: Hemiscyllium ocellatum (assembly GCF_020745735.1). NCBI lineage: Eukaryota > Metazoa > Chordata > Chondrichthyes > Orectolobiformes > Hemiscylliidae > Hemiscyllium > Hemiscyllium ocellatum. The sequence goes on from NW_026868283.1 coordinate 604,328, forward strand.
TTCCGAACAGCAGGACTATCGCATATCAGGCAGAAACCCATTGTCCGGAAGGTGGTGGGGGGACAAGGGGGCTGGAAGATAAATATGAGAGTAGTAGCTGGGCTGGTGGGAGGGTCACTGGGAAGGCAATAAGAAGATGTAGGTAGGAGTGATTGTGATTTGTCAGAGGGGAGGGTGGAGTCGATAGGTGGATAGGAAGATGGCCAGTTAGGGCAGTTCAAGAGGGCAGTGCTCGGTTGAACGGTTGGATCTGGGAGAGGTTGGTGGAGGGGAGATTTGGAATTTGGTGAAGTCAACGTTGATACTGTACAGTTTGAGGGTTCCAGCTGTCCTACCACCGATAGGTGTCCTGTCACCCTCCTCTACGACCTATCACCATCACACCCACCTACATCTACTAATTGCCTCCCAAGCTCCCTTTCACCCAGCTCCACCCCCACCCACCCATTTATTTCTCAACCTCCTTCCCCCTCCCTTACGCCCCACTTTCCTGATGAAGGACGTATGCCTGAAACGTCAATGCTCCTGCCCCTCGGATGCTGCCGACATGATGGACTTTTCCAGCCCCACACTTTTCAACTCTCATCTCCAGCATCTGCCGCCCTCACTTTCTCTCACCCTCTAATTGTAAGAGTTGAAAGTTTTTTTTCACTCTTTCTGGCATTATAATCAAGAACGTGATAACTTGTGGAATGGGAACAGAAATTAAGCATTCCCTTGTGTAACATCAGGTTGGAATGCCAAATCAAGATTAGGGAAGTAACAGTGACAGTGAGTAACAGAGTGTCAGTTCTAGGAATAGAGCTTGTTCTTGGGAACGATTTAGCAGGAAGCAAGTTGGGAGAGGGACCTCTTGTGGTGGAGAAGCCAAAGGAAGATGAGGGAATTGGTGAGTTCAAAGAAAATTACCCAGGATATTTTCCAGACTGCGTAGTAACAAGATCCCACTGTCATAAGTTACAGCAGGAAGAAGAAATGATCTAAAAAGACAAATGAGTTGATGCTCAGTGAACTGACACCCTGTTTAATGTAACGGTGCAGGAAAAACCTGAACAAGCAGAGGATCAGGCAGAGGTGTTTAGTCCAGAAAGTCTAATGGACTTACAACAGATATATATACACACATTCACACACACAGAAAATGAATCAGAATATATTGTTGAACGTTATTAACTTAAACATAGAATCATAAAATTAAAATGGAGACCCCGATAGGTTACTGCAGAAGGGAAATGCGCCGAAGTGCACCAGATTGTGTTAGCAGTAAGGTACAGTGTTACGGGTCGCACATAAACTCTCTGCAGGCGGTCACCTAGGTGTAAAGAAGACTCAGGCTAAGGTACAGAAGCATTTCTAATGGCCTGGAATGCACAAGGACGCGGTTCATTTTTGTTGTACGTGACATACATACCAAATGGTAGGTAAGTCCCAGGCAGTAATAAAACCAGCACCTTTGTTGTCAATTCTTGCATTCGAGAAACCCTTCATGTGGGTTATGATTAATTGTGTAGCTCCCCTTTCTAAAGTAAAAGTAAAAAACAATATTTGCTGACCATAATGGATGTGTCTCCCAGATTTCCAGAGGCAATTCCATTATTGGAGTGTTAAGGCAAAAATGAAGGTGGAGGGATTGGTAGCTTTCTTTACTCGCTGTGGACTGCCCAGAGAGATTTAGTCAGACCAAGGGTCTCAATTTACTGCTCAGCTGTTTTAGGAAGTCATGGATAGCTTAGGCATACAGCACTTCAAATCAAGTGCGTCACATCCTGAATCCCAGGTAGCCTTGGAAAGTTAGCATCAGGCACTGAGGACCATGTTAACAGCGTACTGTCAGGATTACCCGAATGGTTGGGATAAAGGTGCCCCATTAAATTGTTTGCCATTAGAGATGCCCCAAATAAATCTACTCACTTTACTTCCTTTGATTTAATATTCGTACATGAAGTGAGAGGTCCTTAGAAACTAATTAAATATAAATTGACAGGACCAAAGTCGGAGATCTCACACTTGGATTATGTATCAGAGGTGAGGGAGAGATTGGATGGAGTAGGTGAGTTAGTTAAACAGCACATGAAGAGGGCACAGTATAGAGTGATGCAGGTGGCAGATAAAAACTCTGAAACTTTGACGATTTCCCGTGGGGATGACGTATTAGTTTCGCCACCAGTGGTAAGAAAACCATTCAAATCCAGGCCCCTTTCAAATTTAAAAAAAGTGTGAAGTCAGTTAAACTACCTGGTAAAGATACCGGAGATGACAAAAAAAACTTTGTCGAGTATTTCATCTGGATGAATAATGCACCAGCCACATTTAACACGCAAGAATGGGCGGGGTGGGGGGGGGGGTGCATATGAACAAATTGTGCAACTTATCTGTATGATGTAGTGATCTTCAGAAAGTGATTGAAAGCTCACATGTTACAGTTGGCAGAGCATGTTGAACGATTACAAGAAGCAAACTTGGTAATAAACAGAAAGAAAATGGAATTCGCGAAGGCGGAGGTGATGTTCTTGGGACATTATATTCGACATGGAAGGTTGACCCCATGGAGCACAAAAACGAAGGGCTTTGAGGAATTTTCACGACCATCCTCGAAGAAAGAGGTGCTTCGGTTTTTGGAACTGAGTGGATTCTATCGGAAGTTTGTTCAAAACTTCAGCAGCGTCTTGGCAACACTGATGGATTTACTGAAGAAGAACACAGAATTGTGGTGGACAGAACAATGCCAGGAGGTATTTGAGAATTTTAAAGCAGGTTTAATCACTACACCAGTTTTAGCTGCACCAAATATTCTGAAACCCTTTGAAAATTGTGTTTGATGCTCGGGATATAGGGGTCAGAGATGTATTGATATGGAAAGAAGATGATGGAATTGAATGGCTAATTGGCTACTTGGCGAAAAAACTCAATATCCAACAGAAAAAAAATAGGAAATCTCCATTATTGAACAAGAATGATTAAGTTCCACACTGGCCTGACAATATTTTAATGTGTTTATGACAAACAAATTTTCGGAGATGGTTGTGGACAACGACAAATCTCTCGCATTTTTTGGAATATTTAAAGACCAGAATATGAGACTATTTCATTGGAGTCTTACCTCACCAACTTTAAACTTACAAAGTGTACATGCTGTGGCTCCTACAATGTGATAGCAGATGTGTTTCGCAGATTTAAAGGAAAAAGTGTAGATAAGATTTGACTTATCCCAGTGTTGTATTGGTGTGCAGAATTAATATGGATGATATAACTGAGATTAATACTTTTGTATTTCATAAAATTGGGATTAAGAATAGGAGGAAAAGAAATGTAGCCATCTTTTCATTCTGCTAGTTCATTTTATTTTCTGAAGCGGGGAGATATTATGAAGACAAAAACATATATGGACACTTTAAAACAGATCGGGTTTTGCTGAATAGAAATTAAAGCCACAGATGCCAGCTGAAGGTCACACTGTTGCACATGTCACCATTAGCCGAGAAATGGATTCCTGAGTTTTGGTTGCTGTTTTGACAGCCATTCAAATGTAGCCAAAGAGTTTAAATAACGCTCAGGATACCAGATGCCAACAGAATTTGAATATTATTGTTTGGACACCTAGAAAGCAATCAAATTATGAGAATTATTGTATCATGGGAAGTATATAAAAGCAGTATTTTGAACACTGGAGGGAGAGCTACTGCCATCCAACAGTAGAGCAACTGCTGTAGAGCAGGAGTGCTAACTGGCCATCTCAAACACTCTCTATGAAAGACACATGTTCATGCAAACCTCTTTGCAATAAAAAAATGACCCAGGGAGATCAGCAGCTGGAAGAGTGAACATAGCGGGGAAGATAGAGACTGTGTGGTCTTGAGATTGTAATGTTTAATATGTGGGTTGTTGGAACAGCATATTTTTTACAGAGTTGGAGTCAGATAGTAAGTAGCTAAGAAAAGAGCGGCTTGTATTTGTGAATAGTTGTTGTTTAGTGTTCACTAATAAAGTTAAGAAATAAATTTGTTAATCTTTGTATAAATAGTGGAATGTAGGAAATCTGTGTCACTCATATTTTAACAGATTACAAGCTGAGGAGAGCTTTTCTGGGTGTTTGTTTTAATTAACAGAGGGGTTCGACTCCACCTTGTAAATGTCCATCCACACTAACCCCATTTCCCTGCAGTTGGCCCTATCCTTCTAATCCTTTCCTATCCACATATTTATCCAAATGCTTTTGAAATGTTGTTAATGTACCCCCTCAGCCACATCTGCTGGCAGCTCATCCACGTACCAGCCTCTGTGTAAAGAAGTGGCCTTTCAGGTTCCCTTTTATTCCTTCTCCTTTAACCTTGAACTGATCCTCTCGCGTCCTCGATTCTCTACACCTTAGAAAAAGACTGAGACCATTAACCCTATCCATACCCCTCGTGATCTTATACAGCTCTATCAGGACTCCCTCAGTCTCCTACACACTAAAGAAAATGTCCTAGCTTGTCCAACCTCTCCCTATAACTCAGACCATTGGGTCCTGGCAACATCTTTGTAAATTTCTTCTGCACTCTTTCTAAGTTAATAACATTCTCCCTTTAAGAAGATGACAAAACTGAACACAATACTCCAAGTGCGGCCTTACCAAAGTCCTGTATTACTGCAGCATAAATTCCCATCTTCCACACTCAATATCCTGCCTGATGAAGGCCAGTGTGCCAAATGCCTTCTTCACTGCCCTGTCTACCTGTGACTCCACTCTCAGGGAACCGTGCACCTGAGCATGAAGGTCTCTCTGCCCCCTGCACCCCTTAAGGCTCTTCCATTCACCATGAAACTCCTACCTTGATTTGAATTTCCAAAATGCAAGACCTCACGCTTCGATAGTAAATTCCATTTTTCGGCACATTTAAGGTCCTGCTGCAATTTTTGATAATATTCCTCACTGATCATGCTCCCACTTACTTTAGTGTCATCTGCAAACTTATTAATCATACCTTGTACATTCTCAACCAAATCATAGATACCAAACAGCAATGGACCGAGCCTACAGTCTGACAAACATCCTTCCACTAAACCCTCTGCTTCCTACCATCAAGCCAACTGTGTATCCAATTGGACAGTTCCCACGCATTCTACGTGTTGTAACCTTCCTGAGCAGCCTGCTATGTGGAAACTTATCAAACGTCCTGGTAACTTCATCAAAGGACTCTAAAAAGTTTGGGAAGCATGATCTCCCACTCACAAGTCTATGCAGACTGCTCCGAATCAAACCCTGTGTAATTAATGGGTGCAGTCAATGGTATACTGTCCTTCATTGTCAGATGATTCCAGTACATAAGTAAAGCGATCTGCCGGCTGTTGTAGAGCCCTGCTGAGAGAGCATTAGGGTCACTCTGTACGGATTTGATCTCCTTTGTAAGGAATGATTCCCATACCACAGACACGGATGATGGTAACATGAGGATAGAGTGAAGAAGCTGAGTGTTTAACCTGTAGAGCTGTGAGAGACGAAGAAATGGTGACGCTGAAACACGAGGAGTGGCAGCGGTCTCTTATTTCCAAAACAGACATTGACAGGGAGAGAAATTCCATACTTTACCCAGGAGTTATTGGTTTGATTTATTGTCACGTGTACCTCAGTACAGGGAAACACTTTATTTATGAGCAGTGGAGGCAGATCATAGTAAACATGGCCAGACAGATCACAGGTTGGAAATAGATTTGGACAGAGTAAGGCATACAGGTTACACTGAACAGGACATGCACTAGACAACATCAACCTGAACAAGTTCAGCAATATTTGAACTTAGAGAATCCATTCATCAGTCTAACGTGACTTTCCCAATAGTTTATATGCCTAACTTAACTCTCCCCACGTTATTGTGCAGTCGGCGTGTGAACCCGTACTGAACGTCAGGTTACTCACAATCCCCAACAGCAGCCACAATACCTTCCATCTGAAACAGGTAGCCATTCCCACCAGCTTCCGCCCTACATAGAGAACACCAGGCTGGCTTCTCGGAGATGGAAGGTGCCTTCTTGAGACTTCACACAAGACATATGGCTTCACCACTAGAATACCACGTTAATGTCCCACGTGTGTATCATGACAGACAGAGCTACGAGGAACAATGTGGAGCAGTCTGTCTGTGCAGCCTCTGCTTCACTTGGTCATCATGTTAGAGCATCAGTTAGGAGACAGCGAGGACTGTTGATGCTGAAGATCAGAGTAGACAGTGGTTTGCTGGATAAGCACAACAGGAGAATCGACGTTTCGAGCATAAGCCATTCATCAGGAATCAGGATCAATTACATCATTCGGCCCATTTAAGGACCTGCTGCAATTTCTGATAATATTCCTCACTGATCATGCTCCCACTTACTCAAATGGATATGGTCAGCTCTCACAGATTAGGATTTCTGGGTTTTGGTTTCTCAGTAACATCAGAAATTATTGGGGTCTCCACCGAGTTGAAAGCTTTAGTGAATGTCTCCTGGCAGCTACTCTCTATGGATTTTCTCTTGGTGCTGTTTTTAAATCCTGAATTGTAGAAATATTTGTGTCATTCAGTGTCTGAATATTCCTTTTTTCCTAGGGCTGTGTTCATGTGATTTTCCAGTATTGGAACAGTTCATTAGTTTTGGTTCATAGATCTATTATTCTGTTAACTTGTCCAATATAATTACGTTATTCTAAAGTCCTCTTTCTTTGGTTTTATTTAATCCATCGTGTTAAACTAAATGGTGTTATGCTTCACACCGTGTTGTTTGACCAGTCACATTGCATCTAGAACAGACACTTTACATTTTCTTTAAATAAGAAAACATTAGAGTCTCGGCTACTGCCTTCAAATATTGTCGAGGGGTTCTGGTGTGGCCCATCACACTAGAATCCTTCTCTTCCTGAGTAATATATTGGAGGCACTGAATGGGCTGTCCCTGTCCTTCTCCAATAGTGTCAATGGGCTGAACGACTTCCTCATATTCCTGTGAAACCAGTGTGAGGTGCGGAATGATCTCTTAGTTTACTGTGGCAATGTGCAGTGTCAGGCAGTCCTTTATATGAATGTTACGGACTCTTTAAAAGCACAAGCCTCAATGGAATCCATGTCTTGCTGCTCATGGACACAGTCCAGTTCAGGAGCTGACGGGGGCGACAAATTATTCTGAACATTGTGGAATCCTCAGTGACCATCCCCACTTCGGATCTTATGGTGAGGAGGGTGAGGGTGGGGAGACATTGATGAAGCAGCTGAAGATGTTTGTGAAGAGGAAGCTACCCTGAGGATCTCCAACAGAGGTGACCCAGGACTGAGATGATGAACATCTTCCTTTGTGCCATGTTAGACTCCAAACACTGGAAAGATTAGTCTGATTCCCATTAAGTTCAGATTTGTTAAGCTTCTTGATGTCAACAGAAGTCAACAGAACCCTTTGTATAAGGGCCAGTCATTTTTACCTGACCCATTGTGTCAACCTCTTTTGTTCATATCAATAGGCCATGATATAGGCAAGGGTTTTCTTCAAACATTCAAGCATTGAATGTCAGGATTTCTCTTCTCAAGAGTGTTCGGGGAGCCAGATGACTGAAAGTATTTGAAGAGGAGGTAGATGGATATTGACCTGTCAGAGAGTTGAGGGCGATGAAGAATTGGGTATGAAAGAGGATTTGAGACCAAGAGCAGATCAGTCATGATCTTAGTGAAAGGCAAGGCAGGGTTGGGGAGTGAATGACCTGTCCCTGTGTCTGATGTTCTCACATTCTGTTATTGGAAAGTTAGTGGGTGTTATTTTCATGAATGTTCTGTTTTTGAATGTTGCCGTCAGGGAGACCAGAGGATTTTGTGAGCCATCGCTGGGTGAGGTATGGCGGTTATATTCATAGTGATTTTGGGTCGACAACATGACCAACAAATGGAGCACAAGTTTCAGAGAGGGGAAGCTCTGTACAGAGAGATGAGGGGCTTCTTTCATACCCAGCCTGGGTTTTACAATTACATTTCTCAAATCAACTCAAAGCGTGTGGGACAGCCTTGAAGGGCCGAATGATCTCCTCTGTTTCTGTGCACCAGGTTTTAGAAGTAAGTAGCCTCTAAGTGCTCCTGCCTAACAGGTTTAATGGACTGAATGGAACACAGGGACACGGGATTGAGGGACAGGAGTGAGTCATTAGATACTTTGAAAATTCTCCACCAGGCACTAAGATTGTGGCTGATCAGGTTGGGGACTCAGCCCCACTTTCCTGTCTGTGTCCCATTCGTCATGACTCACTTCTCTGTCAAATCTTTACTTAATGCAGCTTTCAATCAATGTGAACATAGAGGCACGATAAACTTCCAGTGAAGAGGATTCCCACTTGAAAGATCCATTCAGAATTATTCGTCGTTCCTCTGATCGACTCAAAGTGTCATGCAGAATGGAAACAGACCCGTTAGTCCAATATGTTCACTCCGATCAGATGTCAAATCTGATCCAGTTCCATTTGCCAGCATTTGGCCAATATCCCTCCTCTTTCAGATACTATTTAAATGTGCAATTGTAACCGCCTTCACCACTTCCTCTGACAGCACTTTCTCAACACACACCACTCTGTGTCTAAAACATTTATCTTCAGTCCCTTCTAAATCATTCCCCCTCTCCCCTCTAACCAATGCTCTCCTGTTCTGGACTCCCCTATCCTGGGGAGCAGATTGTGGCTGTTCAGAATATCCATGCCCCTGCTGGTTTTATAAACCTCTATAATGTGACCCCTCAATCTCTGACACTCCAGGGTAAACACCTCAACCTAATCAATCTCCCCCTAAAGTTCAAACCTCCAGTCCTGGAACATCTGTGTAAGTCATTTCTGCAGAAAACCGAGTTGTATGTAGTATTCTTAAAGTGGCCTCACCAACATCCTGTACAGATACTACATGCCACCGCAACTCCTATACTCAATGCTCTGACTGATTAAGGCAAATGTGCCAAATGTGTTCTGCACCGCACTGTCTGCATTCGATTCCACTTTCAAGGAACAATGTACCTGCAGCCCTATGTCCCTTTGTTCCTCAACACTCACCAGGACCTGACCATTAAGTGTATAACTTCTGCCCTGATTTGCGTTCACAAAATACAAAACCTCGTCTTTATCTAAATAAAACTTCATCTATCACTCCTTGCCCCTTTGTCACATCTATTTGTGGTCTTGTTGTACTCTGAGATAATCTACTACACCACCTTTCTGATATCGTCTGTAAACTGACTAACTATGGCCCCGATATTCACATCTAAATCCTTGACATAAATGATGAAATGCAGTGAACTCAGTCCTGATTCTTACAGCACACTGCTGCTCACAAGCCTCCAGTCTGAAAAATACCCCTCTTCCTTCAAGCCAATTGTGACGAGCTTCTTCTGTATCCCATGTGATTGAAACTTACTAATCTGCCTACCAATTAGAACTAAATACTAGCTATGAAGAGAGGCTGAGTAGGTTAGGTTTATTTTCACTAGACAAAAGAAGATTGGGGGGGGGGGGCGGAAACTTATTGAGGTTTGCAAAATCATGAAGGTTAAAGATAGGGTGGACAGAGACAAGCTTTTTCCCAGGTGGAAGGATTCAATAACGAGAGGTCATGCTTTGAAGGTGAGAGGTAGACAGTTTAAGGGGGATACACGCGGTAAGTACTTTACACAGTGGGCGGTGGGCGTTTGGAAAGTGTTGCTAGCAGAGGTGGTAGAGGCAGGCACGGCAGATTCATTTAAGGTGCGTCTAGACAGATGCATGAGTAGGTGGGGAGCAGAGGAGTAGGTGGGGAGCAGAGGGATATAGATGCTTAGGAATTGACCGACAGATGTAAACAGTACATTTGGATCGGCTCAGGCTTGGAGGGCGAAGGGCCTGTTCCTGGGCTGTAAGATTTTCTTTGCTCTTTCTTCTTTAAATGAAGACCTTGCTGAAGTCCATATAGACAATGTCAACCAAACTGCCTTCATCAATCTTCTTTGTTACCTCCTCAAAAAAACTCAACCAAATTAATGAGACATGATTTCCCATGCAGAAAGCCACGTTGTCTACCCTGATCAGCCCTTACCTTCCCAAATGTATGTAAATGCTATCCCCCAGAATCCCCTCCAACAACTTACCCACCACTGACATCAGGCTCACCGGTCTATAGTTCCCCGGCTTTTTGGGTCACTGTTTCCTTTCTAGTCCCACTCCCCCACTGTTCACAACAAATGTTAAATGTAACCAGGTCGGTGATATAGCCGATGATATCGGTCTCAGACTGGGTCAGGGTCAGTTTTAGGAACAAGTCAGTCTAGTTTCTTTAATCTGCTCAAATAGCACATTTATGATCCAGAGCAATGTTACTCCAACTATGATGGAAAGATGGATGGCAAACTATTTTTGTATTGCAAATATATAATCAATATTTCCCTTTCTATAACACACACACACACACACACACACACACACACATACACACACACACTCTGCAATTTTTACTTGAAAGAACTTTGTCCAGATATTATCCCATGTACATTGTCCAAACTATGTCTCCATCATATTCCCTGCTCCATGTCGTTGCATCATTTCTCCTGTGATACACAGAGCCATACCCTGAGCAGAAAATGGTCTAGGTCGATTTGAAGATATGTTTTTATGTTCCTGCTTCATTAAAAAATAAAAATGTCTAATATATTCAGAATACGTGTGTTAAAATGAATGCATTTTTAAAAGAAATACAGAAATTGCTGGAAAAGCTCAGCAGGTCTGTCAGCATCCAGATGCCTTTTACATGCTGTAGTTGTACCAGCCTCCATCACTTTCTCTGGCAGCTCATTCCATATGCACACCACCCTCTGTGTGAAAAGATGCCCTTTAGGCCTCATCAAAACCTTTCCCCTCTCACTTTCCACCAATGCCATCGAGTTTTGGACGCCCCTAACCTGGGGAAAAACCCTGACTACTCAACCTATCCATGACCGTTCAGATTTTATGAACCTTTCCTGCTGCGAAATGTGACTTCAATCAACACAAATGGCTGTACTTTCAGTCATCCCGGGGCTAAATTCTGAAATGCAACACCAACACCTCTTCCTTCTCCATCAAGTCACAATTCTAAATCCATTTTAATCAGTTTGTTCAGATATATTAGGTGACACTTCTTTGGGATTTACACGTAGATCTTTGTGCCCAGAGGTAGGGACACGAGCACCACTCGGCAATACCCATAAAGCTGTAACATTATTCTCATGTGTGTTTGTCCATCAGCCTGTTCTGTCATACAGTGACATACCTCTGCAACAGGCAGGACTTCAATCCAGGCCTTCTCATCCAGAGCTAGGAACACTACCACACAAGTTCAGGAATTGGAATCAAATCCACAGCTCTGGCTCAGAGACACGGACACTGCCCACTATACTACCAAAACCAGATTTTGGGTCATATTTTAGTGCCCGCTTCCAGCTCAGTGTGGATTGATTATAATCAGGTTACTATTACTGAATTACAAAAAACACTTTGTATTATTAAACAAATGCAAGATATTTGTCTCAACTGTAGGATATTGAGTGTACGTGCTGAATATTGAAATTAACTATGAACATCTTTAATCGCTATTATCTGTAGTCTGCAATATTAGGGAAAGAAATCCCACAGAAACACTCTGCCCAATGATGGGTCTCAAATAGATGTTTATTACTGAACACCAGAGGCGAAGGAAGGGATTAATTTCTGACCCCAAAACACCGATCAATCTTACCCACTCTAACGTGTGTCTGCCCTCTTCCTAAAACAATGAAATGATACCAGGCCGCTGATTACTGTCCAGCCTCTCCTCCCAAACGACTGTGTCTGCAATCTGTCCCTCCTCCCTCTAACCACACAAGGCAACCCAAGCTCAGGGTCTTTGTGAAAATCAAGGCCAGAGTGTGCAGGCCTCCTGGAGAGGGGTGGGCATTTTAAAATTGAAGGGGGAGGGGGAGGTGGCAGTCATATCACACACTGGGCTGAGGGGTGGCAGATGGAGGATAGTCTGGATTAATGCCAGGCATTGGATTTGGTAAATCAAACAAGAACAGGACCTATACAATTAAAAGTAGGGTCTTTTGGTGGTGTTGTAGTACAGAAACCTAGGCTGTCAGGTTTAATTCTTTAAAATTTGCATCTGATATAGAAAGTGGCTAAGAAGGTGTTTAACACACTTGTCTTCATAGGTCAGACCTTTGAGTATCGGACTTGGGATGTCATGTTGAGGTTGTACAGGACATTGGTGAGGCCTCTTCTGGAATACCGTGTCCAGTCTGGTCACCCTGCCCGCTCATTCCATAGCCACACCACCCTCTGGGTGAAAAGGTGCCCCTTTGGTCGCTTTTAAATGTTACCCTCTCACCTTAAGCCTATGTCCTCTAGTTTTGGACTCCCCCGTACCCTTAGCAAATACCTTGACTATTCACTTTGATATTATTGACCTTGATGTTATTAAGCTGGAGAGGGTTCAGAAGAGTTTAACCTGGATGTTGCTGGAAATGGAGGGATTGAGCTATAAGGAGAGGCTGAATAGGCTGGGACATTTTTCACTGGAGAGCATGAGATGGAGGGGTAACTTTACAGAGGTTTATAAAGTGATGAGGGGTACAGATAATCTGCAGGGCTGATGTCTTTCCCCGAGAGTTGGGGATTCAAAACTGAGGGATATTTTGAGGCGTGAGGAAAAAGATTTACAAAAGTCAGGAGAGGTAATTATTTTAGACCGAAGCTGGCTTTTGTGTGGAATTAACTTCCAGAGGAACTGGTGAAAATAGGGACAGTTACAATGTTTAAAGGACATTTAGATCAGTACATGGATAAGACATCAGTTTGGATGGTGCTGTGAGCAGCTGCCCTCTCACTCCCCCTCTCTGAATGAATCCCTGTTGGTTTTCACCCTCTGCCAATGCCTGTGCAGTGGCATGTGCAGGCCAGCAGAGGGTGGCATTGTATCACTTTCAGCACCACAGAGACTGCCAGACCTACCCACACAGAGACACACAGATACACACACAGCAATTGTTAGGGCACAGCGTGAAGCTTATCTGGTAACTTAAATTAAACATAAAGAAATGCTCACTTTACTTTGTAAACTGTTGAAATATGAGTGATAGAGAACTCCCAAATTCCACTGTTTAAACAAAAAATATCAATGTATTTTTTTAACTCTGAAAGTGAACATTTTACATCAACTATTCACAACTCTGGGACCCTCTTTCTCCAAACTGCTTATTACCCTACTCCAACTCTACAGCAATATACTGTTTCAATATGACACTTATTAAAATTACATAAACGTAATTTCAAAACCAAACAGCAGCTGTTGTTTCATCTCACCTCACACCAATCTCCCTTTTCCCATCTTTCCTGGGAAGTATGGCTCATGTTACAGGATGCTATCGAAGTGTCGATATTTCAGCATTCTGAAACCTGGGAACACATCCTTCCATGACACTGTCTTCAGTCTCCCCCTCTCTGTCTATAACCCAAACCCCTCCCATGTGGTGATATTTAAACTGATACCCCTGCCATCTCTCTCTGGCAGGGATGTTCACACCCACAGCACTCCCTTATCATGGCACAATGGAGATATGCAACTGCAAATGGATGGGAGCTGAACATCCTGTCACTTCCAGCATGGGCTGCAAGTTTCCCCACACTGGGCAGGGATCTAACACAGTGTTACTGAGCAATGTACTGCGGTGGGGTACACAGCCCTACATGCTGGGAGGGTAACTGCTCCTGGGTTACAGATTAATTCACGGGTGATCACTGCACAGGTCTCTGTGCTGGTCAGACTGTCTGGTTGAGGTTTGTAGATAATGCAATGATGTGGTTAGTGCAGCTCCCCGTGCTGGATGGATATTTGTTCCAGGTTCCCACATGAGTCCCCTGCTATGGTCTGCACAGCTCCGGTACTGGACAGATCTGTAGGCTGTGCACAATACATCATGTTGGTGGGGTGGATGGAGGGAAAGGTGATGGACAGGTCATGGAGCTCCCCGGAACGTTCTGTCCCTGACATTCTATAACTGCCATTCCCCGGAACGTTCTGTCCCTGACATTCTATAACTGACATTCCCCGGAACGTTCTGTCCCCGACATTCTATAACTGCCATTCCCCGGAACGTTCTGTTCCCGACATTCTATAACTGACATTCCCCGGAACGTTCTGTCCCTGACGTTCTATAACTGACATTCCCCGGAACGTTCTGTCCCTGACATTCTATAACTGACATTCCCCGGAACGTTCTGTCCCTGACGTTGTTTGTTTGTGAACGGCCAGACGTCAGTGAATTGAACAAACGATAAGATCCCGAGGGAAGAGATCCCGTTCCAGGGAGAAGGAGACACTGTTCCGAAGGCCCCTCAGGCAGTTAAAGGGGTGAATACATTTTCATGGAAATTACATTTCCTCACGACACAGGATCGACCACAATTTAGACCAAAATACAGAAATTCCCAAACTCCATCTGTCTTCAGGAAACTGGGAGTGACCATCTACGTCCTGCTTTATAAAGATTGTGGATTGTCTCCATGTGTCAGACGTTACCTGGGGGCCATGGCAGCGGCGGATCTCCTGGTCATTATCCTCGACCTGATCCTGAGACACATTCCCATTGTTTATCGGGAACAGTTTTATTTCCTGAGGGACTCCGTCCCGGTGTGTAATATCCACGCCGTCCTGCTTTATGCAGCCACTGACTGCTCTGTCTGGTTCACCGTCACTTTCACCTTTGATCGGTTTGTGGCCATTTGTTGCCAGAAGCTGAAAAGTAAATATTGCAGTGAGAAAACGGCGGCTGTGGTTCTGGGAGCAGTGACTGTGCTGAGCTGTTTAAAGAACATTTCCTGGTATTTTATGCTCACGGCTCGGTATTGGCTGGGGAACGCCCCCTGGTTTTGTGATGTAACAGACGCTGTTCTAGTCTCCAGTGTCTGGGTCACAATCGAGTCCCTCCACCACATTCTAACCCCGGGGGTCCCATTTCTCCTGATTCTGCTGCTCAATGTTCTCACCGTCAGACACATTTTAGTGACCAGCAGAGCCCGCAGGAGACTCCGCGCTCACACCAATGGGGACGCTCAGTCTGACACTGAAATGAGAAACCGAAAAAAATCCATCATTTTACTGTTTGTGATCTCGGCCAATTTCATCCTGTTATGGTCAACGTTAATGCTGTATTCTATATGGAGACGGATGAGGTATATTGTGTATACCCCTGTGTATCTCCATGACTTTGTGCGGGAATTGGGCTTCATGCTGCAGCTCCTCAGTTGCTGCACAAACACCGCGATTTATGCCGTGACCCAGACTAAGTTCAGGCAGCAGCTGAAGAATGTGCTGAAATATCCCTTCACCCAAATCCATCCATCCATCAAATTCCCTCATTAATCACACCATCCGGGATTTTCTCATTTCAGTTCAGTGTTTCAGCGATGGAGCAGCCTGTCGCTATGGTAACAGACTGAGGGGAGCGCTGGTTTGTCCATCCTTATCCCACAGGGGGGTTACAGGGAAACATTTCAATGTTTCTCACAACTCAGGGGCCAGTGAGAAAAGGCACCATCCCACTGACTGTATCCATCACTTCCATTTGTAACCAATAAAAATGCGGATTACAGCGTGCCGAGCAGCAGAGGGACCGATGTTGTTGTGTGTCTTTGTGTTGGAGAAGCTGAGCTGGAGAGAGACAGACTCAGCCCCAAGTCCTGGTCCTCAGGGAAGGGGAGGGCACCGCGCCCTGGGCTCAGGAGCTGGGGTTAACTCCCTCTGTCCCCCTCCCCATCCCCTTTCCAACCCGCCCTCCCCATTTCATCTCCCACACTCTTACTCCACATTTCTCCCTCTCTCTCCCTGCACACTCACTCTTTCTCACAACATCCCCCTTTCACTCTCCCTCATTCTCCCTCTCACACCAACCGCCCCAACCCCGGGAAGGTGAGAAGGGATGGCAAGGGAGGGGAGGAAAGACGTGGAGGGCGAGACGGAGAGAGAGGGAAGGGGGGGTGAGAGGGGGGAGCGAGGGAGGGGATGAAGAGAGGGAGGGGAGGGCGAGAGAGCGGAGTGTGAGGGAGGGTAGGGCGAGAGAT
>NW_026868283.1:620504-722660 GCF_020745735.1 Hemiscyllium ocellatum
GACCCTGGTCTGACTAAATCTCTCTGGGCAGTCCACAGCGAGTAAAGAAAAGCTACAATCCCTCCACCTTCATTTTTGCCTTAACACTCCAATAATGGAATTGCCTCTGGAAAATCTGGGAGACACATCCATTATGGTCAGCAAATATTGTGTTTTACTTTTACTTTTAGAAAGGGGAGCTACACAATTAATCATAACCACATGAAGGGTTTCTCGAATGCAAGAATTGACAACAAAGGTGGGTTTTATTACTGCCTGGGACTTACTGCCATTTGGTATGTATGTCACGTACAACAAAAATGACCGCGTCCTTGTGCATTCCAGGCCATTAGAAATGCTTCTGTACCTTAGCCTGAGTCTTCTTTACACCTAGGTGACCGCCTGCAGAGAGTTTATGTGCGACCCGTAACACTGTACATTACTGCTAACACAATCTGGTGCACTTCGGCGCATTTCCCTTCTGCAGTAACCTATCGGGGTCTCCATTTTAATTTTATGATTCTATGTTTAAGTTAATAACGTTCAACAATATATTCTGATTCATTTTTCTGTGTGTTGTGAATGTGTGAATATATATCTGTTGTAAGTCCATTAGACTTTTGGACTAAACACCTCTGCCTGATCCTCTGCTTGTTCAGGTTTTTCCTGCACCGTTACATTCAAACAGGGTGTCAGTTCACTGAGCATCAACTCATTTGTCTTTTTAGTTCATTTCTTCTTCCTGCTGTAACTTATGACAGTGGGATCTTGTTACTACACAGTCTGGAAAATATCCTGGGTAATTTTCTTTGAACTCACCAATTCCTCATCTTCCTTTGGCTTCTCCACCACAAGAGGTCCTCTCCCAACTTGCTTCCTGCTAAATCGTTCCCAAGAACAAGCTCTATTCCTAGAACTGACACTCTGTTACTCACTGTCACTGTTACTTCCCTAATCTTGATTTGGCATTCCAACCTGATGTTACACAAGGGAATGCTTAATTTCTGTCCCATTCCACAAGTTATCACGTTCTTGATTATAATGCCAGAAAGAGTGAAATAAAACTTTCAACTCTTACAATTAGAGGGTGAGAGAAAGTGAGGGCGGCAGATGCTGGAGATGAGAGTTGAAAAGTGTGGGGCTGGAAAAGTCCATCATGTCGGCAGCATCCGAGGGGCAGGAGCATTGACGTTTCAGGCAACGTCTTCATCAGGAAAGTGGGCGTAAGGGAGGGGAAGAGGTTTGAAAATAAATGGGTGGGTGGGGGTGGAGCTGGGTGAAAGGGAGCTTGGGAGGCAATTAGTAGATGCAGGTGGGTGTGATGGTGATAGGTCGGAGAGGAGGGTGACAGGACACCTATCGGTGGTAGGACAGCTGGAACCCTCAAACTGTACAGCATCAACGTTGACTTCACCAAATTCCAAATCTCCCCTCCACCAACCTCTCCCAGATCCAACCGTTCAACCTAGCACTGCCCTCTTGAACTGCCCTAACTGGCCATCTTCCTTTCCACCTATCGACTCCACCTCCCCTCTGACAATCACAATCACTCCTACCTACATCTTCTTATTGCCTTCCCAGTGACCCTCCCACCAGCCAGCTACTACTCTCATATTTATCTTCCAGCCCCCTTGTCCCCCCACCACTTCCGGACAATGGGTTTCTGCCTGATATTCGATTGTCCTGCTGTTCGGAAACTGCCTGATCTGTTGTGCTTTTCTGGCGCCTCACTTCTCAACTATTAGAGAGTGAGCAGAGCCTTATCTCACAAAATTATAATTTCTTATCCTTCTCCCCTGTTCTTTCTGAGTAAACGTTACCTACAGAGGCGAATTCTTTACAGAGATCAGGCACTGCCTCCATACCAGCCCTTGCCTAGGCTGTGCAATCTTCTGCAGCTCCTCGGCTGCACTTGGGGTTTCCTTTACCAGTTTCACTAATGTCACTGGCTTAGCCTCTTCTACCGCATCTTTCCCCAAAGTGTCTTCCTTTAACGCCCAGCACAGTGTGTCCCAGCTAACTGCAGTGAAAACAACTTTTTCCATGTGCCCTTCTTAAACCATCAGTACTGTAATTTATGTGTTCCACTCCCTTACAGTGAGAGCACCTGAGGCCTTTCACCACCTTTCAACCCCCTTGGGCTTCTTTCTTCACCTGTGGTAAACTATTATGAGCTACTGTTCGCTGTGTAATGTGTGATCTTCCCTTCTCCCAATTTCTATCCCTCACAGGATGAAATTCCTGCCAGAAGCTAAATTCATCACATGCCACAATGCATATTTACCTGCCATTTCTGTCGCGCTTTTCACTTCTTGAACTTTCTATTCATTCACATGAATTCTTACTATCTCTGGAAGTGAGTCTTTTAACTTCTCCAGCTGATTAATCTTCCTTCAAGCCTCACAGGTCTTATCCATTTTTAAGACCATAACCCACCTATCAAAATGACTGGTTAATTCTTTCAAACTCAATATAAGTCTGACCTGGTTCCGTCTCTATTTTCCGAATTTCTGTCTATATGCTTCTAGTACCAATTCATAACGAATCAAAATAGCCAATTTGACATCGTGATAATGTCTGGATCCCTCGTCTGACAGCGCTGCACATACCTCACTAGCTGTGCCCACCAGATTAGTCTGAACTAGCATTACCCACCACAGTTCATCTGCCGTGTCATTTTTTCAAATGAAATAAAAAAAGGTTTTGACATTTTTCTCACCGAAATATGACAAGTTACTAACCTAGTTGAATACATCCCTACGTTCTCCCTTCATCTCCATTCTGTTAATTTAACTTTCTTACCTAATTCCCAACTTCTGAATTTCAATTCCCTCTCTCTTTCTTTCTCTTCTCTTTCTCTTTTTCTCTCTCTGTTTCCGCCCCTTTATTTATCTTCTAACTCCAGTTGCCACATTTGCAATTTAAGTTTTTATAACTCTACTGCAGTTGCCTATTTCTCTGATACATCAAAGTGCTTGACCAACTCCATTACAATTTCAGCTTTCCTTTTCTCCCTGGTTAAACCCAATTCCAACCTATTGGCTAATCTAAAAAATGTCCTCCTTCTGTCTTTCTAAATTTCCTTGGAAAATTGGGAACCTCTTCAGTAATGTTAAAAGCCATTTCCCTCACTTTTCATTTAACCAACCACAAGTAACAAAATTAAACGAATTTTCCCAATGGTTTCATTTGAAGCTCAAAGTCACTAATTGCAATGAGTTGGAATTTGCTGGGATCTGTTGTATCACAGATCTGTTCAAGTCTGTCCAAATGCCATATGGCAAGGCCCCAAACTGTTATAACATCAATGTCAAACCCCTCTGTTAATTAAAACCACATACCCAGAAAAGCTCACCTCACATCATAATCTGTCAAAACGTGAGCGACAGAGAACTCCTAAATTCCACTAATAAACAAAAAAAAATTATATGTATGCAAGTTAGCTCACTGAGCTTGAAGGTATGTTTTCAGAAGTTTCGTCACCATGACTATGTTCTTAAATTGGGTGATGTCATTTCCGGTTATTTTAACAAGTAGAATGTAGACAGAATCTAAATTGATGAGTTTATTGATGGACTTCTGCTTAGAATACCATTCCTCTAAGAAGGTCCTTCGTGTCTTAGTATGTGTGGTGCTTTGTCCCAGTCAAAGTGGTGCCCTTCTTTGTCTGTATGTATGGAACATAGTGATAGTGCGCATGTCTTTTGGTGACTACTTGGTGTTCATGTATCCTCGTAACACGACAACAGGACAGTTTCAATGGTGGAAAAAAGATTGTATATATACTGTTTAATCAATGTGTGTGTGTGCAGATAAGTCACAAATGATGTATAAATTGATAAAATATTAAAACATTATTTGATCCTCTCAACGTTTCCTCTTTTTCTGGATTCCCAACTCTAATTTCTCATTCTTACCAGGATGTGTGCTCCAAATTCTTGATTCTGGTGTCCCAACTTATTTCAATATGTTGGCCTGCTGGGTTCTTTCCAAAGCTAGTGTCTGTCACATTATTGGAGATAAATATTCTGGCATCAGACTCAGCATTTGAATATATTACTCTGTTGTACGTGCACTGTACAAAGGACCACAGCACACAGGCATTGCCAAAATATTCGGGGATGTTCATCTACTTCTTTCGAGAATGTGGTTTTCTCATTTTCCATATCTCCATATCTATATCCTCTCTCTCTCGTTCTGCCTTTGTAGCTGGTTTAGAATTCCACCAATTATTCTTCGTGTCCCATCTCTCAAAGCTCCTTCTTTTAGTTTACATCTGTTCAAGATGTAATGTGGTTATAATTAAGCAATGTAACTACAAAGACATGCGGGAGGAGCTGTCCAGAGTTAATTGGAAGGGGAGCTGAGCAGGAAACACCATGGAGCAGCAATGGGAGGAGGTTCTGGGGATAATTTGGAAGATAATACAAGAAATGCAACCCCAAGAACATGAAACATACTCATGGGAGGACAAGGCAGCCATGAGTGTTAAGGCATCAACCAAAAGAGAAAATATACAATGTGGTGAAGATAATTGGGAATCCAGAGAATTCATTGGCTCTGAAACTACATAACTCTGGTATCACTGACACTACAGAGCTCTTAATCATGGTCAGGGAAGAAACAGAGGAAAAATAATCACTTTAAACACAGAAGATTGTATTTCTCAAGGAAAAAGATTCAGGTGAATTAAACATTTGAATTAAGATCAGTTAAGTACTTTTGCAGAATGTGTCAGATTGGAAGCAAGACCCAGGAGACAGACCTCAGCAGAATGAGAGTTTGAAATTGAAGTATTTCCACATCAGAAACCAAGTTAGGTCACTGAGTGCAGGACTGATGGGTGAATGGGTCTCAGTGAGAATTGGGGAACAGACAGCAGAATTGCATTGCAGATATTGCAGCTCCAAACTGCGTATTCATGTAGTGCTGTAGACCACAGCAGCAGGAGAAGCAGAACAGCATCCAACCACAACCTGTAACTTTTTGCCAGGATAACACTTCAGTCTGTCATTACCATCAACAGCATCTATGGCTCAGTGACGAGTGTGGGTGAACATGTCAGAGTCAGAATCACATGAACCTTAACCTGATGCTAACTCATTAAAGCTACCAGACTTGACCAACAGATCTGAACGAAGCCCTGCAGTCCTGCCACATTCAGTTATAAATGGTGATGGACGATAAAACAAAGACTGGAGGAGAGGGCTCCACAAACATCCCCATCCTAAATAATGGAACAGACCTGCACATCAGTGTAAAAGAGAAGGATGTTTTATCTGCACCAACTTCTGCCAGAAGTGTTGAGTCAATGATAATCATCACCCTCGCCATGATGCCCACAAAATCACAGATGCCAGTCTTCAACTAATGTGATTCGCTGCACGTGACATGAAGAAACAGCTGAACACAGTAGATATGACACAGGCAATGGGCCCTGACCCATTCCTGCAATAGGACTGAAGACTTGTGCTGCACAACAAGCCGTGTCCATGGGGGAGCTTTCTCATTCCAGCTCCAACTCTGACATCTCCCTGGCAATGTTGAAAATTACTCAGCTAAGTCCCGTTCCCTAAAACGGGAATAATTACAATCTGATCATTTACCACCCCCTCAGTCCCATCACGACAGTCAAATTGGTGGGAGTTCTTTTTGACAGAGCTGTCAAGCAGCACAGAAATACCCTGCTCAGTGTTGTCTCTGACAGGTCCCCATGTGGAGATGGTGCTGTTGTGGAAATGTCACTGGATTACTAATCCAAACCAGGCTAATGCTCTGGCAGCAGGTGGAAGTTAAAGACAATTAATAAAATATCGAGATCTAAAATCTGGGGTAGTAACAGTGACCTTGAAGCCAATATCGATTGTAAACAGAATTTCCTTCTCCAATGTACTTTTAGGAAGTGAATCTCCCGTGATTTCCTGGGCTGGCCTAAAACTGACTCCAAAGACCCTGACATGTGATAAACATTTCAATGGTCTCTGAAACGGCCAATCAAGGCACTCACTTGTATCAAACTGCTCCGAGGTCTGAAAGGATGAAACCGGACAGAACATCCGGCCTCAGCATCAGTGTCGGAAAAGGGAATGGGAACACAGTCCTGTCGACCCTGCAGAGACCTCCTTCCTAACATCTGAGAGCTTGTGACAACATTTACCGAGCTTTCCCACAGACTGCACAGAAACAGCGGGAAAGGAGTAGGTCATACAACACATTGAGCCTCCCCCATTCTAGTTCATGGAAAAAAATCTCCTCGATGCACTTACCCCACATGATATACATATCCGTTAATGTGAGTAACCTTTGGAAGTTATAAAATAGGAAATGCAGTAGTACGTTTGGTCCATTGAGTTTGCGAACCAATTCCATGTAATGATGGTTGGCCCTTCAGTTCCACACCGTACTCCTGCTCTCCCACCATCCCTTTACTGTCTCTAAATCCTTACTTATAATCAGTGTCTTGGTTTCCAGGTGCGAGCCAATTCCCCAGGGTCACCAGTCAGTGAGTGCAGACATTTATTCTCATCTCATTGCAGAGTGACCTGCCTTACCTAATACTGTGGTTCCTTGTTTTAGTCATCCCAGCCAGGGGAATATCATCCCTGCTTTTAATCTGTCTCACCCTGTCAGAGTTTTGTATATTTCACTGAGATCTCCACTCATTTTCCTAAACCCCATGGAATATTGGCCCAGTCACCCCAAACTCTGCTCCCACAACAAGCCTGTCATCCCAGAGATCAGTCTGGTCATCCTTCACTGCTCTCCCTCAATGTCAAGTTGGTCCTTTATTAGGTAAGGAGACCAAGCCTGCACACAATACTGCACAATGCTCGAGATGGGATGTCTCCAAGGCCTGTACAGCTGCAGTAAGACACCCTTTCTCCTGGACTCACATTCCCCTGAAATGAAGGTCAACACACCATTTATCTTCTTTACTGCTTTCTGTTTCTGCAATATTGCTTTCAGCGACATATGTACAAGGATATGCAGATCCTTTTCCGTGTTATAGCTCCCCACTTGGTGGGTCTGTGTACACTGGTCAGCGTGTCAATGCCATGCCCAGTATTGACTTCTGGTTACAGAACTCACTGCGCTGCAGGGACCTCAGAGGTTGATGCAAAGGAAACAACAAAAAGGAGCATATGTCCCTTTGTAAATCAACGTGTTTCAACCAATCCTTTTCAAATTGTAGGATTCCAGTTTATAATTTCCACCAAAGGGCACACCGTCACCTCTATCCACATTGTTCTCCATCTGTCACGTATTTACCCATTCACTCCATTTGTCTTAGTCTTCTTGTTCCTTTTTTCATCCTCCGCACCCACTCACAATCCCACATCCATTAGTGCTGTCAGCAGGCTGGGATGTATTGCATCTGATTCCAGCAACCAAATATTTAAAGGACATTGTGAACAGCTGGGCCCCAAACACCGATCTCTGTGATACCTCAGCAACCGTCCTCTGTTAATTTCTATTTCTGTATTTCGTCAATCTGGGTGTCATTGGCTGGGCCAGCATTTATTGCCTGTCCCTAGTTGCTCTTGAGAAGGTGGTGGTGAGCTGCCTTGTTGAACACTGCAGTCCACCTGCTGTGGTTGACCTCCAATGCCATTAGGGAGAGAATCCAGGATTCTGACCCAGCGACTGTGAAGGAGCTGTGATATATTTCCAAGTCAGGATGGTGAATGGCTTGGAGGGGAACCTAAAGATGATGGTATTTCCATACATCTGTAGCCCTTGTCCTTCTAGATAGAAGTGGTCATGAATTGGGAAGATGGTTTCTGAGGATCTTTGGTGAATCATTTCATTGCAGCATGTGGATAGTAAAACACTGCTGCTGCTGCGCGTTGATGGTGGAGCATTGTGGATGAAGGGACAGTCAAACTGGCTGCTTTGTCCTGGATGGTATAAAGCTTCTGGAGTGTTGTTGGGGCTGCACTCATCCAGGCAAATGGGAGTCTTCTGTCACACTTCTGACCTATATTGTATTGACATGCATTGTAGATGATGGACAGAATTTTGGAAGTCAGGATGTGAGTTACTCACCGCAGCATTCCGAGCTTCGGACTTGCTCTTATAGTTACAGTGTTCATGGGGGAGACCAGTGAGTTTCTGAGCAATGATTACCCACCAGGACTTTGATACTGGGGGATTCAGTGATAGTACCACCATTGAATGCCAAGGGGCAGGTTAGATTGTATTTTATTGGTGATGGTCATGGTCTGGCATTCGTGTGGGCTGAACATTACTTGCCACTTGCCAGCCTGGATACTGTCCAGATCTTGTCGTGTTTGAACATGGACTGCTTCAGTATCTGAGGAGCCACAAATGTTGCAGAACATTGTACAATCATCGGCGAACACACCCACTTCTGACCTTAACATGGAGGGAAGGTTATTGATGAAGCAGCCCTGAAGAAGTTTCTGTTCACTGCTCGAGGGACTCCTACAGACATGGAGCTGAGTTGACTGTCCTTCATCAACCATGTGTCAGGTATGATTCTAAGCAGCGGGATTTGCCTCTGATACCCATTGAATCCAGTGTTGCTAAAGCACCTTGATACCACACAAGGTCGAATGCAGCCTTGAATTAAAGGGCTATCACTCTCACCCTACCTCTGGAATTCATCTCTTTTGTCCATGTTTGAATCAAGGTAATGAGGTCAGGAGCTGAGTGGCCCTGGTGGAGCCCAAACTGGGCGTCATTGACAGGGTATTGCTGAGCAGGTTGCTGCTTAAAAGCACTGAGACCTTCCACCACTTTACTGATGATCGAGAGTAGACTGATGGAGTAGTAATTGGCCGGATTGGATTTGTTCTGCTTTTTATATACAGGAGATACTTGGGGTAATTTCCACATAATCAGGAAAAGCCATTGTTGTAACTGTATTGAAACAGTTTGGCTGGGGAGTGGCAAGTTATGGAGCACAAGTTTCCAGTACTATTGCCAGAATGTTGTCAGAGTGTGGACCCCATAGAGTATCCCGTATCTCCAACCGTTTCTGGATATCGCGTGGACTGAATCGAATTGGTTGATGACTGGTAACTGAATTGCTGAGGACCACTGGAGGAGGCTGAAATGGATCATCCACTCAGCATTTCTGACTGAAAGTTGTTACGAGTGCATCAGCCTTATCTTATACACTGAAGTGCTGGGCTCTTCCATCATGGAGGAAGGCGTTATTTGTGAAACCTCTTCCTCCAATGAATTGTTTAATTGTCTCCAACGTTTCTCGACTAGATGTGGAAGGACTGCAGAGCTTAGATCTGAACCGTTGCTTGTGGGATCACTTAGCTCTGTCTATCACTTACTGCTTATGCTGTTTGGCCCACGAGTAGTCCTGTTTGGTGGCTTCACCAGGCTGACACCTCATTGTCAGTTTGCCTGGTGCTGCTCCTGCCATCCTGCACATCCATTGAACCAATGTTGATCCTCTGGATTGATGGTAATTGTTGCGAGGGGGATATGCCAGGTCATGAGGTTGTGTGGCTGTACAATTCTGCTCCTATAGATGAACCACAGCACCTTATGGACACCCAGACTTGAACTGTTAGATCTGTTCGAAGTCTGCCCTATTTCGCACTGTGATAGTACCACCCAAAATGGTGAATGTTATTCTCAATGTGCAGGTGTGACTTTGTCTCCACAATGACTATGCGGTGGTCACTCTTACCGATACTGTCATGGGCAGATACTTCTGCAATTGGCAGATTAGTAAGGCTGTGGTCAAGTGTATATTTTCCTCTTGTTGGTTCCTTCACTGCCTGCCGCAGAACCACTCTAGCAGTTATATCCTTTAGGACCCAGCCTCTCGATCAATAATGCTGTAGCTGAGATACTGTTGGTGGTGAACATTGAGATACCCCACCCCAGAATGCTACCCTCAGTGCTTCCTCCAAGTGTTGGTCAGCATGGAGGAGTACTGATACATCAGTTGAGAGATGCTGGTACTTGGTAATCAGCAGGAGGTTTCCTTTCCCAAATGCAAACTAATGCCATGGGATACGGAGTCACTGTTGAGGACTCCAAGAGCAATTCCCTTCTAACTGCATCCCACTGTGCCGCCACCTCTGCTGTGTCCATCCTGCTGATGAGACAGGACATATCCGGGGAAGGTGATGGGGTGTCTAGGTCATAGTCATACTCACAGAATCATACCTTACAGACAATGTCAGGCTGTTGCTTGATGAGTCTGTTTATTTCTATTCACTGTTTACTGCCAGCTGTCCCATTCTAGAAACATGTCCATATATTCGCCCCAATCCACTCAGATTTGATATTGCAAATTGGGCTTGGAGCTTTACCAACATTTTCCTAAAAATCAAAATGTTTTACATCCATTACTGCTCTTTCATTTGTCAGCCAGTCTGCTTCTCAAACATAATTCCCATTTCATAAATCTATGTTAGTGTTGTCTATGACTATTACTTTCAGCCACAATAATTTCTGCTAAACCATTTACTTACTATGTTCTATGTTCCACGTACTCTATCATTTTCCCACATCAGACTTGGTTTTCCTTATATTGTTAGAAAGTTTTGTGAGGACAGAACTGAAGTAGTGGCTTCATAGTTCTGCCATTTCCCTGTTCCCCATTCTCCATTCTCTGTTTCCAAACTGTAAGGAAACTACACTTGTTTTCTCATATTTCTCACATTGACATAATTTAACAAGCTATTACAGTTCGCACTTATAACCCTAATGAATATAACTCTTCAGAAACCCATCAATTCCTGACTTAAAATGCTCCAATAATTGACCTTCCACATGGTACACTTACTGGAGCAAAGACTCTGTGCCAACAGAAGTACAGCACGATCTATATTAGTCCCACTTTCTACAGCAGTCCCATAGCCTGGAATGTTACGACGCTTAAAACTGCTTATCCAAGTACTTTTTAACGATTGTGAGGTTGCTCGTGATAATTCCCCTCTCAGGAAGTAATCCCAGAAGCCCACACCTCGAGGTGAAAAAATGTTTAAATCATTTCTGAACCTCAAACTTTTCACTTTAAAAGTGTGGTCCTTTGTTCTTGACCCTCTGACTAAAAGGAACAGCTGCTGTCTATCCCCCTGTCCGTGTCGCTTATAATCTTATCCTTCTGAATCACTGACTCCTCAGCTTTCTCTGCTCCAAAGTAAACAACCCGAGCTTATCCAGCCTCTCTCCATAGCTGATATGCTCCTACCCAGGGAATATCCTGGTGAATCACCTCTGCACCCTCTCCAGTACAATCACATCCTTCCTGGAATGTGGCTCCCCAGAGCTACATACAGTATTCCATTTTGGCCGAACCAAAGCCATGTATAGGTCTTATATCTCCACCCTGATTAGGAAACACAATACTCAAGGTCCAATTCTTAACTTGTCCATTAACCTGCCCAGCAGAAAGTGAGGACTGCAGATGGTGGAGATCAGTGCTTTAAAAATGTGTTGCTGGAAAAGCGCAGCAGGTCAGGCAGCATCAAAGGAGCAGGAGAATCGCCGTTTCGAGCATAAGCCCTTCTCAGGAATCTGCCCGAAACGTCAATTCTCCTGCTCCTTTTATGCTGCCTGACCTGTTGCGCAATTCCAGCAACACATTTTTAAGCATTAACCTGTCCAGTCACATTCAGGGATGTGTGGAGAAGCACAATCTGAGCTTCCCAGTGTGCTGCCATTCATTGAGTCCTCCCCTGCCTGGTTCCTTCTCCCAATGTGCATCACCTCATATTTATCAGGGTTACATTCCATCCGCCATGTATCTGCCCATCTGACCATTTCATCTGCATCTTCCTGTAACTTAAGGCCTTCCTCCTCACTGCGAACCAACCGGTCAATCTTTATGTCAAACGTACACTTACTTATCACACCTCCCCACTCTCCACCGAGCCCCCTCCACATTCACATTTGTTTTTGTTATGAATAACACAAACAATAAGGGACACATCACTGATCCCTGTGGTACACCAGGGGACACTGGTCTCCAGTCACACAAACAGCCTTCTCTCACTACCCTCTGCCTCCTGCCAAAAGACAATTTTCGTTGTAACTTGTCAAGTTATCATTTATATTGTGAGATTTTACATTATTTTTCAGTTTCCCAGCTGGAAATTTGTCAAAGGCTTTCCTACAAAGCTAAACAATCGACCTCCTCAAACTAATTCAATCACATCCATTAGATGTCACTTCCTTCTGATAAAGTCATGATGGATTATCCCTGATCAGACCTTGAGACTCTGAATGGAGTTCAATTTTCTCCTTCCCTATTTTCTCCAGTAGTTTCCTTAACAGTGACCTAATACCCGCTCGTCTATAGTTCCCTGGTCTATCTCTCCCACCCGAACTGTGAAGTGGAATCGTGTTAGCAGTTCTCCAGTTCTCTGGCACCTCCCCTATGGTCAGATCCTAATTAAAATATTCAGTCAGGGTCTTTCCTCCATTCACCCCAACAGCCGCCTGTGATACAACTCATTCAGACATGGAGATAGGTCCAAATTTATACAGAACAAAGCCTCAAATCCTTTCTCGTATTTTACATCAATCTGTTCAAGAGTTTCCCCATCCATCTCCTTGAATTCTGTACTTGTCTTCTCCGTCTCTAAAGTAAAATAGATGTGAAGGTCTCATGTAACAATCCATCAATGTTCTCCAGCTTGACACACAGATTGCCCCTTTGGTTTCTAATGGACACTAACTGTTTGCTGATTATTCTGCTCTACTTGTCCGTGTAGAATATCGTGGGATTCTCACAGATCTCGCCTACTTGTACTTCTCCATGTCCCTGTTATTCAGTCCCCTCTGTGTTTCTAAGTTTCACTGCAACCACCTCTCATGTTTCAAAACTCGAGATCACAGGGTGAGTTTCCACATCAGAAAATCTTGCCGTTTTAGGGATGAATCTGAATAATACCTTTTGCAGTTCCTCTGTAGTCAATATCTTATTTCTTAGATTGGGACTCCGAACAATACAAAATACTCTCATGAACACTCGATACAACTGGTGCATGACGTCTTCTATATTCCAATTACAATCACCTGAATGTAAAACTAATTTTTTCTTTGCTATTTTCATATGTTCTTCCTAATACCTCTCGCTTTAACCTTTCTTATGAGCTTACTTTGTGAGTTTTTAAAAAAAATCTCATGAATATTCAACTCTACGTTATCCATTGGTTCTTCATTGCCTATGTCCACAAGAATCATCTTCAAACCATTCCAAAAAAAATGTTTGCCACTTCTGGTTTTCCTTTCATCGGTATATTCTCACACTCCCAAGTTATGTTATTACCTTCTACATGTGTAGTCGCATGTTCTTTGTAATCGAGTCCAACAGACACCCGACTGCGGATGACAAGATAACTGCTCTGTAGTTCACCCCTCCCATCTTCATCCTTTCTTAAACGGTTGGATAATATTTGTAACCTTTGCCTTATACAGATTGGCTAAATGACTTTCGAGAATGTGTCGGAAGATAAAGTAAAAATCCACGATGCAATCAACATGTCTATTGCTGCTTCCTCATAAATCCTTGTATGAAGTACATCTGGTCTGTCAGATTTATAAATATTCAATCCAGCTTCTTTTCAAAGATGACCTCAACATTGATAAGAATAATCTTAGACTTTACTTACACAAGTCCCATGGTCACTTGGTATTTCTGGAAGAATTTCTGGACATTCTTCCAATGAAGATAGACGCAAATAAACTGTTTCTTTTCCCTGAGATTTCTCTGTTCTCTGCAATAAACTATCCTGAACGCACACCAACTGTTCCACATTTGACCTTGTTTTTATTTTTTTTCATACCTTGATAGATGCTTTTTAGCAGTTTTTATGTTTTTCTTTCGTTTGCATGCTTTTTCTCTTTTCGATTTTCTTCTCAGTTTCTTGGTCATCCTTTGCTGGGTCCTACATTTCTCTGAATCCACTGGATTACTACAACTTGGCATTTTTCTAAGCTGCTTCCTTTCATCAAATAGGTAAGTGAAGGTGGGGTTGAAAGTGATACTCGGAGAGGAGGGTGGGCCAGATTGATAGCAAGGAAGGTGGACGCATAGGAATGTACAAAAGGGCGGTGCTGACTTGGAGGTTGGAGTGGGATAGGGTGGGATTAGGGGAAATGGGGAAATCCACTGTGATCCCCTGTGTTGGAGGGTCCCAAGGCAGAAGATGAGGCTTTCTTCCTGCAGGCTTCTGGTGGCTCGGGTTTGGCGATGGAGCAGGTCCAGGACCCTCATGTCCTTGGCAGAGTGGGAAGGGGAGTTAAAGTGCTCAGCCACAAGGCGATGGAATTGTTCAATGAGGCTGTCCCAGAGATGTTCTCTGAAATGTTCCACAAGTTGACCTTCTGCCTCGCCAATGTAGAGAAGACACATTGGGTTCAATGGATGCAGTAGATGAGGCGGTCTGTCTCCCTTCATCACCTATCACTTTCAACCCTACCTTCATCTACCTACCGCAATCCCTGCTAACCTCTCCCCTACCTCACCCCCTTCTCATTTATCCCTCAGCCCCCTTGACCCATAAGCTTCATTCCTGATGAAGGCCTTATGCCCGAAACATCGATTTATCTGCTCTTAGTATGCTGCCTGACTGTGCTTTTCCATCACCACACTCTTCGACTCTGATCTCCAGCATCTGTAGTCCCGACTTTCTCCTCACACCTTGATGGCTTGCATGACTCAGATTTATAACAGTTACTTCAAATAAAACAAAAACTGTCGTGTACTCAAACAGCATAAAAGAAAACCAGTACATTGTGATCACTGTTCCCAAAATGTCCTTTCCAGCAATTTTTCAATTAGCTCTTCTGATCACTCAACACCAATTCCTAAATCACCTGATATCGAGCTCAGTGCTTAACATAATGGTCATGTAAACCATCTCACACGTGGTCATGAAATCCATTTTTACCAGCATTAGCATTCAATTGGATTAACAGAGTTTAGATATAATTTAAACAGTACATTATCACTGCAGTAGCCACAAATGTGTATATCTCATTTCCTGTTTTATAACATACCCAACATTTGTATTGCAGCTTTCACTTTGATATATAACTCCCATCAATGTTTGCTCCTCCTTGCTTTTTTTTAATCTCCACCTTACTAGATTCTGTGGAATCTGAGCGATGTGGGCTCTGGGGA
Organism: Hemiscyllium ocellatum; assembly: GCF_020745735.1. Lineage (NCBI taxonomy): Eukaryota > Metazoa > Chordata > Chondrichthyes > Orectolobiformes > Hemiscylliidae > Hemiscyllium > Hemiscyllium ocellatum. The sequence goes on from NW_026868283.1 coordinate 635,611, forward strand.
GATTGATGGTAGAGATCATCTCGCCACATCATTTATGATCTTCTCAAACTTTAATTACTCCAGATCTCCCGTTATGCTGATGGAGTAGAGAAGGACAATGATCTTCCAACAATGCTCTGTATCCCCCCAGAGAGCTGAGACAGCTCTAACCTGGGTGGGAACCTTCCAGCAGGCCGGTAAAGTGTTGCTGCTGCTGTACAAGCTCTTAGTGAGATCACATCTAGAGTAGTGTGTACAGATTTAATCTCTTCAATGAAGAAAGGATGTTGTTATATTGGAAGCAGCTCAGAGATGGTTCCCTCAACTGATTCCTGCAATGAAGGTGCTAGCTTATAATGAAATGATGATCAGGTTGACCAAGTAGCCATTGGAGTTTACAAAAATTAAAGATGATCTTATTTGAACATAAATGGCAGAAGGAGTGAACAAGTGAAGTGAATTACACAGATAGTGGAGGAATCCATTCCGTTCTCCAGCCTGTTACACAGGAACAACAGGAGGATATTCAGGCCTTTGATCCTGTTACACCAAAACAGGATGAGGCTATTCAGTCCCTGGAGCCTGATATACATTTACAGAAGGAGGCCAATCAGCCCCTTGATCCTATAACAGTAGGCCATGCTGCACCAGTATCCTGTTAAACAGCAACAGGATCAGTCCATTCAGCCTCCTCAAGTCTGTAACATAGGAACTGGAAGATGCCACACAGTGGCTGGAGATTGTTACACTGGGATAACAGGAGGCCATTCAGACACACCGAGCCTATTGCAAGGGAATTGGATTAGGATTAAAAACTATCTGACACTTCTTTCATGAGAAAGGAAGAGGCAATTTAGACACGTGTCTGTTGTATGGGAACAAGAGAAGACCAATCAATCCCTCGGTCACATCTCCGGGATACATGAGGAGACCGTTCAGTATTTCCACCTGTTATAGAGAAGTATGAGAAGACCCATCAGCCCCTCAAAATGTTACACAGCAACTGTAAGATTCCATAATCTCCCAACCCTCTAAAGCATCAACAGGAGGATGTCATTCTGGCCTTGGAGATGGCAACATGGGAACACCAGAAAGACGTCAGCCCATCGATTTTGTACACCAGCAGGATGGTGAGTCCATTCAGCCACACGTGGCTCTTACACAGCATTTGGACCAGATCTCTTAAAAACGTGTGCCTTTTAAACAGGAATTCAAAGAAAACGTAAAGCTTTTCGAAAGGGAAGAACTTGTAATAATGGTATACATTAAGGACGAAAGTGTAACAATAAACTATTGTAATTTAAGGCAAATTGTTAGAGTCCATTGTTCAGGATATTTGCAAAGTTAAACCACAATTCATCTGAGTCAACATGGTTTTACGAAGGCTAAACCGTGTCTGAATTGTTTGCTTGAGTTATTTGAAGATGTCACAAACAAGGTGGATCGTGGGAATCCTGGAGATGGAACATATCTGGCCTTCCTGAAGGCATTGGATGTGTCGCTTCTCCAAAGAGTAAGTGGTAAGATCAGACAACATGGGTTTAGGAGTAATTTATTAGCTTGGATGGAGGATTGGTTAACCAACAAAATGGAGTCAGATGGAATAAATGTATAATTTTCTTTTGGCAAATGCAATTTGTGGGGTGACATTGATTTCAGGACTCATGCCTCAACCATTTGCGATCGATGGATGACTGTACTCTGTTGATGGGATCGAAAATACGATGCCACATTTTCAGATGACACTAACATCGATGGGAAATTACTTCAGAATGATGGTGCAAGAGATTTTAAATCTATATGGATAGGTTGGGTGAATGGGCCAACATTTAGCAAGGAAAATTAAAGTGAAGAAATATGGGGCTTTTAGGGTGTATGTTTGCTCGCTGATCTGTGGGTTTGATATCCAGACATTTCGTTACCTGGCGAGGTAACATCATCAGTGGCGACCTCCAAGTGAAGCGAAGCTGTTGTCTCCTGCTTTCTATTTATATCTTTCTCCTGGATGGGGTTCCTGGGGTTTGTGGTGATGTCATTTCCTGTTCGTTTTCTGAGAGATTGATAGATGGCATCTAAATCTATATGTTTGTTTCTGGCGTTGTGTTTGGAGTGCCACCACAAAGAAAAGCCACCATTTTGACTGGGACAACACATCTATCCTGGGACAGGCTAAGCAAAGACATGCCAGAGAATTCCTAAAGGCCTGGCACTCCAACCACAACGACATAAACAAACACATAGATCTAGATGCCATCTATCAACTCCTCAGAAAACGAACCGGAAATGACATCACCACAAACCCCAGGAACCCCATCCAGGAGAAAGATGTAAATAGAAAGCAGGAGACAACAGCTTCGCTTCACTTGGAGGTCGCCACCATTGATGTTATCTAGCCAGGTAATGAAACGTCTGGATATCAAACCTACAGCTCAGCCAGCAAACCAACATCCTAAATCTCAACCTGAGCTACAAACCTTCACAAACTTTGCAAAAGCCATGAGCGCAACACACTACAACTTGCCCGTAGATGGGAAAGGAATGCCATCCGAGAGAGTTCCACTCGCGAACAACTGTACTTCCTGCATGAATGTTTAAGAAAACAACTACTGCCAAAATGTCTGCAATATAAACGCCGATAAAAACACCTCAAGCCAAAAGTTTAACAGAACAAAACGGCCGCAGAATGCTCCGAGAATTAATCAATGACGCCAACCACAGACTCTGAAAATACAAACGGGAAATTGCGCGCCAAAAGCCGTTATTCAAACAAGCAACAAACCAAGTATGGTCAGACGTGATAGAACAAGCCATCAACACCAAACAACGACAAAGACAGATAAAGAAAAATCGGGACGTGAAGAAAAAACTGGACAAACTCACAAAAAAACACAAAACCGATAACACAGGGGCATGGATAAAGAACTTATCAGACCGGACCCTATCAGACACAGAAAAAGCGCTACTAGTCAAAGGATTAAATTTCAATTACCGAGACGCTGACAAGAAGGAATTACTTGCGGCATTAGAAACCACATTGAAGGGCAACAATCTCATGGAAGAAACACAACAAACGATCAGACAGACAGTTGCACCTATTCTCAGCCGAAAGAGGGAAGGAAACAAACTGACCACACAAGAAAAGAAAGCCCTAGAAAACCTCAAAAAAGACAAAGACATCATTATATTACCTGAAGACAAAGGTCGCTCACAGTCATCCTGAACAGAAGGGACTACATAGAAAAAGCTAATGCACTACTCGCAGGCACCAACACCTACCAACAGGTGGCGCTTGACCCGACCACACAACTAGAAAACAAAATTACTTATCTCCTAAGAAAATTACACAATTCCGGACAATTAAACAAGACAGAATTCCAGAAAATGAAACCCGATGGGACCAATACCCCACAATTCTACGGACTACCAAGAATCCATAAACCAGGAGCCCCCCTCAGACCCATAGTCGCACTACCCAGAACACCAATTTACAGACTAGCCAAAGAACTACACGCAAGACTAAAATACCTAGTAGAAGATTCACAACACTCCATCCACTCCACCCAGGAAGTCCTAAAAATCATCAAAAACGCCAACATAGAGGAAGACGAAGCAATGATCTCATTCGACATAACAGCACTGTTCACCTCCTTTAACATCGACCTGGCAACAGAAACACTTACCACACTTTTAGAAGAGACCATCACACACACACCAACCACCATCAATCACATTACCAACGAAAATATCATGAAGCTAATGGACCTGTGCCTCACCACCCACTTCACCTTCAAAAACATAGTCTACAAGCAAACCAACGACACACCCATGGGATCTCCACTTTATCAGGATTCATAGTAGAAGCGGTAATGCAAGGACTAGAACAAACAGCCCTACCAATCATCAAACCAAGTATCTGGGTTCGCTATGTAGATGACATTTTTGGCATCACAAAATGAAACAAGACAGAAGAAACATTTAACATCATCAACAACACTCTCACAGGCATAAAGGTCACCAAGGAGGAAGAAACCGACAACAAACTCGCATTCCTGGACGTCACAGTCGAAAGAAAGGACAATGGAGAACTACAAACCTGCATATAGAGAAAACCGACCAACACTTACCAAATACTTAACTACACCAGCAATCATCCCTACACACACAAACGAAGCTGTATCAGGACACTATTCCAACGAGCCACCACACACTGTGGCTCAGACGAGATACGCAAAACAGCGGAGAACCACCTATACGACGTATTCAAGATGAACGGATACTCAAGAAATACAGTGCGCAGATTCCTCAAGGACAAACCACGACAATCAGACCAAACACAGCCAGAAACCCTAACCACCTTACCATACATCAAAGAAGTTTCAGAAATGACAGTCAGACTACTGAGACTCCTCGGAATCCTAGTAGCACACAAACCCACCAACACTCTCAAACAAAAACTAACAAACTTAAAAGACACAGTACAACCCATGGACAAAACCAATGACATCTACAAAATTCCATGCAAGGACTGCCACAAACACTATGTAGGACAAACAGGAAGAAAGTTAACCACCAGGATACACGAACACCAGCTAGCCACAAAAAGACACGACTCTCTCTCACTCATAGCCCTACACACGGATGAAAAAATCCACCATTTTGACTGGGATAACACATCTATCCTGGGACAGGCTAAGCAAAGGCATGCCAGAGAATTCCTAGAGGCCTGGCACTCCAACCACAACGCCATAAACAACACATACATCTAGATGCCATCAAACAACTCCTCAGAAAACTGGAAATGACATCACCACAAACCCCAGGAACCCCATCCAGGAGAAAGATATAAATAGAAAGCAGGAGACAACAGCTTCGCTTCACTTGGAGGTCGCCACTGATGATGTTACCTCGCCAGGTAATGAAACGTCTGGATATCAAACCTACAACTCAGCCAGCAAACCAACATCCTAAATCTCAACCTGAGCTACAAACCTTCACAAACCTTGAGAAAAAAAGGTGCTATTCAAGTTGGCCAGTATTAATGGAGAGACAAATTATTGTCTAAATGGCGAGAAAGTTCAAAGTGCTTAGGTGCAGAGGGATCTGGATGTCTGCTTGCATATCACAGAAAACCTGCATGTGGTTAATGCAAGTAATGAGAAATGCAAGCATAATTTCAGTGTTTACTTATAAAAGGATAGAGTAGGGAGTGTTGGTGTAGCTATGCAAGGCATTTGTGAGGATGCAACTGAAGTACAGTTTGGGTGTCCTGCAGAATGAATTATTTCCCTTGTAGGCAATTAAGAAGAGCTTCATTACATTGATTCCATGTTTGAAGTGTTTGTCTTATGAAGAGAAATTGAGCACTTTAGGCCTACACGCTCGAGTTTATAAGAATGAAAGGAAATCTCATTGAGTTCTGTAAAATTCGAAAAGTAATTGAAAGTGTAGATGTGGGTGGATTTTTTTTCATGTGGCGCAATCTACAACAAGAGACTAGAGTGTTAGGATGGAGAGATGGCACGAAAAGGGAATAGAGGCCGAGTTGACATCAGCCTCATCGAGCGGTTGGATTCCTCACAGATGCTCATTGTTCTTATTCAACTCTTCAACTGTGTTGTACAGGAATGAGGGAGGATTGGGTATAATACAGGAAGCAGGCACTCAGGATAAATCAGTTAGAGAGAACGTAACCAGTCACGCCACACAGTGACCAGCGCTGGGTTCTCAACTATTTACATTCTATATTAATGATCAGGAAGATGGAACAGATATACAGATGCTGCGTTTGGTGATGTCGCTGTGATAAGCAAGAGATTAAATTATCAAGAGAGGGTGGAGAGTCTGCAAATAGATTCAGAGAGGTAAAGACAATAGATAATAGTTTGTCAGGTGGAATCTAACATGATATAACTTGTCATTTCATTTACAGAAATAATGGAAGGCAGTATGTTACTGAAATGGAGAGGGATTACAGGACTTAGTAATACTGTGTACTGGGAGGTTCACTCAGACCCGTTCAGAAATGGCAGGTTTTGCTCCATCCTTGTTTGTCAGCTCCAGACACTCCAAGTGACCCCATTGCTCTCCGTACGCATGGAATACTTTGGTGTGATTGATTGATGGTGGGGATGGTGTTTTGAAACCTGCATCAAGCGGATGTCCTTTATCCAAGATATATTCATTTCTGTCCACGTGGAGACCCGATGACGATGAAAATGGCTGACTGCTTCTGAATGAAGAGGCCATGACTGCTACCAGGACAGTGGGTATTCACCAACATGATATACTGTGCATGCGTTACATTAATAGAGAGAGAAATTCTCTCCCCATTGACGTGGGTACTCTGCAGATGCACTGTACACCATCGGAAATCCCACTATACTGGATATACCTGGAAGCGCCCTGCTGTGGGAGAAACAATGTATTCACCTCATCCGCCATGTATATCCTCCATCACCGAATGGTGACATTGATGTTGAGATATTTGGAAATGATGGATGTGTCACCTTGTCCAGCCTGGAATGTTCTGGATCATAGAAGCTGTATGAGAAACAGTAACCCTAACAGCCACTGCCAGCACCATCCTCCCCCTGGTGTGAAACTGCAGGTCGTGTTGAAGGAGGTGGAGGTGATACCATTCTATGACCAGCTCCTTGTTCAATCAGTGTCCCCTCACACTCTGCTCCTGGGTTAAGTGAAGCTTGGGAAGCTGTACCTGGAAAACTCAATGTGGATACATCAGATCCCTTTCCCCACACACACTCACTGCGTGGTTTCAGAGTTCCCCTCTCTGCAGCCTCTGCTCCATTTGTTGTTCATGTAACAGACGCAGATGCTGCATCCAGAGTTGGGTCACCAAATCCTCAGGTCTCCCTGCATGTCTGAGGCAGCTCACAGCACATCCTCCAGCAAACCATCCGCAGCCCCTCCAATTAATTTTCAATTACAGGATTCATCACAAATCCCTTGGCTACAAGTGTTGTGGGCCAGTCCAGATCTCCCCAAAATATTTTAAGAAGGCCGCTTAGACCCAAACCTTTCCTTATTTTGAATATAGATGGGAGGTGTGCATTCCAGATATGTTGCGACTGGTCAAACCACTCAACATTAAGCAAAATATAATCTATTCAAATGCTTTAGTTAAAATAAAATCAAAGAAAAGAATATTTTGGGAGAGCTTATATGTTGGAACACTTGCACAAACAATAGATACCGCTCCTTCTTGGTTTACACTGCTTTGCTTTGTATATTCAAATACAGATCCTTACAGCAGTTTGCCAATCCCGGAGGTTACAACATCAACAGAGATCTCAGAGAGAAAAGCAGCTGTGGATCATTTATTGAAACTTCCAACCCTTCTAGGATCCCCAGTAGCTTCTGAATGCTGCAGCTAAAAACAAAATGAGGAAACCTGGTCTGGGAGAGCTGGCCACTGCCCTTCCATTGTAACCACCGTTTTAATGAAACCTAAAATCTCAGTTATTTACTTAAACTATTTTCAGACAGCAGTTCTGCACGTCTGCCTTTAAAACCTCTCTTCAAAAAAAAACAAGAGAAAATAAACGTTTTACAATGATAGTATCTTCACAACTCATTCTTTAATAAAATAATCCATCAATACACAAATGTGGATTCATTTTAGACCTCTTAATATTCCTCTATTAGTAGACGGAAATGTATATATATATTACATTGACTTTGAGCATACAAATGTTCACAACTATTTCGATTTCAGTCATTTTACTCCTGCCACAGAATGCCTTTGTCTTTCTTCATCCAAGTCTCCACAAGGTGTCAAAATTTAGGTTTTCTCGCCCTGTCACCTGTGTAGTTTCAAATTGAATGGTAGCTAAAATAAGCTCAATCGAAACAGACTGGTATTTTTCTCCCTAAACTTCTCCAAAAACTTTAAGGGGTCACGATCAGTGAAAAAGATTTGTCTTATGTATGTTATTGGCAATGTAAATCTGAAATGTTGTAACGCCAACACCAAGCCGAAGGCCTCCTTCCCCATTGTGGAATAAATCTGTTGATGTTTCCACTGGACTCTCCAACCACGCGTTACATAATGGAGCACTTCTCATATTTTCAATAGTCCTTCTGAATGACATAGCTCCCCATGTCTCAGCATAAAAGACTTACATGTTTCCGTCCCTCTTAATGCTCTACTCTCTTTACCTGCTACTACTGGCCTATGCCAGTAAACCTTACTTTCACAGGTATATGTTTTAAGAAGATCTCACACATTCTTCAATCTCTCACAGAAACCAAACTTTGATTTCTGAACTCAATCAGCATAATCAGCCATTTCAGCTTCTCACCTTGCCATTTTAACTCTCTGCTCTTCCACACGAGTTCTCACGACTGCAGGAAGTGAATTGTTGAACTTCTTCAAAATAAGAATCTCTCTAAGAGTGTCATAGGTTTGCTCTGTTTTTAATACCTTTACCCACTTTTCAAAATTACTTTGTTTGATCCTTTCAAACTCAATGCGCGTTTAACCAGAGACCCTTTTTTAGATTCCTGTAATGCTGTCTGTCAGCTTCTGGCACAAGTTCATATGCACTTCGGATGGCTTTCTTCACCTCCTCATACTGGCCAGATACCTCTTCCGATAGGGAAGCAAATACCTATCAGCTTTGTTTGGATCAACTAAATCCACATGGTCACTGGTGTCTGCATTTGTTCAGTCACTTCTCAAACGAAATTCAAAAGGCTTCCCCATCCTTCTCATCAAATTTGGAGAATGCCTGGATGCATTTAAACAGAACCCCATTAGGCCATTGTTTACAATAGGGTTGCTCAACCTCACTAACCTCTACATCCAGCCGACCGTCTACCTTCATCACCGCCCTCTCTGTCAACTTTCCTCTCTAATTGCTAACTTTTTAAGTTGAAACTCTCTGCTTTTCTTCTGTCCTTTTCTCTTTTTCTTCTTCATTTCCCTTTCTTTTATTTCTACTTTTCACCATAATTCAAACTGTTTCAATTCCTTCTCATGTTCAAAGTACCTCATTTGAAATTGAATTCCGCCATTTCCAAAGAGTCTGATGGCGTTTCCACCAAATGTAATTGCCGAGCTATCGCTGTAATTATCTCACATTTTCTCACAGACAATCGCAACCCCAACTCCAGCTTGTCTGTCAATTCCTACAGTTTTGCCTTCATTACCTTTTGCAAAACACCCAACTTCACTTTTCCACATCCAGAGAACTCTTGGTGACTGAATCTTTACACATAAAATGCCAACCGAATTCAACATCGTGAAAAAAGACACTATCAACTACCATACGCGACCTTTGAACCCAATACTCTCCTGGTGCATTCTCTCCAGTGTCTGCATGAGCTTATTCTGGATGCTTTGAATTCCCCCCACAATCCAAAGATGTGCATGTCAGGTGTATTGGCCATGATAAATTGTTCATAGTTTTCAGGGATGTGTGGGTTAGGTGCCTTAGTCGGGGTGGATGTGTAATAATAGGGTAAAGGAATGGGTCTGGGTGGGTTACTCCTCGTAGGGTCGGTGTGGACATGTTGGGTCGAATGGCCTGTTGGCATACTGTATGGATTGTAATTCTAAACCCAATTTGGTATTATCGATTTAGAACCAGACAAGAGACCCCAGTTTGCTATAGACAACCAGACGGCCTCAAACTATTTTAAGGAGGTAGCTTGGATGCCAATCTTTCCTTATTTTAATGGTAGATGTGAAGTGGGAGTTCCAGATGTGATGCTACTAGTCAAACCATTCACCATTAAGTAAAACGCAATATATTTAAACACTCTAATGAAAATCCAGACAAAATGAAGAGGAATTTAGAATAACTTAAATATTGGAAATCTTAACCGAATAATGGATGCAGTACCTTCTACAAATGAACTGTTCCAATATACTAACATCACCTAAACACACCCCTTGGTAAAAAGGAACATTCAGACATGTGTTCTTGCATACGGTTCTCCAATCCAGGAGGAAACAGCATCAAGTGAGGTTCCAGAGAGAATAGCAGCTCGGGATAATTTACTAAAACTTCCAACCTCCTGGGACCCCAAGCACCTGGTGATTGTTATAGCTACAATAAAAAGAAACCTAGAAAGCCTGGTCTGTGCCAGCTGGCCACTGTTACTACAATTTATTTTTTAAAAAACCCTAAAAGCCCCGTAATTTATTTACTTGAGCCGTTTTCAGTAGGCAGTTTGGCCTTTAAGATCTCTTACTAAAAAAAAGGATAAAATAACCTTTTATTTAAAAAAAAGTGACAGCATTATCAGGCAATTTAGATGCCTGGTCCTTTACTCAGTGGGCTTCCTCGTGTTACTGATCGCAAGATCACCAGAGAGGGACAGCCACAGGTACTGACCAAGTTACAAGGATGTTTCTCATAACTTCTGAAACACGCCTATCCATGGACCATCATATGGGACATACCAGGAAGTGAACAACCGCTTATCACACCCCATTTCATTATTTCTGAGCAACACAATGCCAGCACTCGATACACTAGGGAGCCAAAACCCAAGGCCAGGGAAAGATACAAAGGGACAGAGAGATTCACATTAAAGACTGAAATAGATTGTTAATTAACTGAAAAGATGTTGTGGAAATATGGGGAAAAAGTCAGGGCAGTGGGACTAATTGGAGAAGTGAGATATTCGTGAGTAAAATTACAAGAATGAGAACATTCAATAAAGGCATTGCCAGATTAAATGAAATGGTTTGTTACATCAAATTCTGAGTCTGCTTCACAGAACACCACAAACAACATTAACTGGGACAAGATGACAGCCCCGTATGGAGAGCTGTGCAGATCATGCTCGCGTGTTGCTCAGTAAATTGCAGTATCTGCCCAGTAGGGGAAGGTTTCCTCTCTCTTCATGTGTGTGTGTGTTCATCAGAGAGAGAGAGAGAGAGAGAGAGAGAGTGCATGTGTGCGCGTGATTGACGTGGTTAAATGAGAAACTCTTTGTCTGAGAAAAAAACGCACATGAGGAAAACAATTTTAAATACGAACAACTGGCAGGCTTTTTGTTAATCAACAGAGAGAACGAGGGAAGTTTCATGGACAGATAAGGTAAAGTGTTTGAGAATGTTAAAATAAAGGCATTCCCAGACACAACAGCAATATACGTCAGCGTGCATGAATGACAGATGGATGGGAGTTTGGTGTGAGTCTGAATCAGATTTGTTTGGGCAGGTTTGAAGCCGGGAGCATCAGCAGCAGATTCTTGCCTTCATTAAGACTGTATTTCATATCTCAAGATTCAAACAGCAGATGGAATAAACCAGTGAGACATATTCTGGAGTGATGAGTATTTCAAGTTAGAAATGATCAAGGAATGGTGTCAAGAATCAGCTCAGTGTCAAAGGGATCTCCCACATTTGTGACGTGTCTGCTTCTGCTGCAGATATTGTCCAGGGATGGGATGGAAACAGTAGAGGAAGTGGAGTTTGTAACCAGAACAGTAGACAATGGCCTCCATGCTCTTAACAGCAAAGGCAATGATATAATGAATTGTGGTTCTCCCCTGAAACAGAATAGGTCAACATAGAGACCCGGAATAACACTGCCAGAGCAGAGAGCGAGACAGTAATTGAACACCTTCATTGATGTCAGTTAGTAGTGGTCTGTAAAGTGAATATCTGGATTGAGAGATTCCACTGGAACAATAATTTTGGCAAGAAGTGTAGACTATATGAAATAACAGTAATACAGTCATAACTGGTTTATAGAAAACAAAATCTGGACAGTGACACTCACCAGGAACACCAACGATAGCCAGGAAGGGATAATAGAAGTATTTAAAAATGAGAAGAGCGAAATAGATCCGCCATGATAATGACAACCAATCAACTGCAGAAAGATACCAAACATAATATGATAAGCTCCAGTCTATTGTTGAAATATTCCTCTCTAATGTTCTCAGATTATGACCCATTGTTGGAATATTCCAGTCTAATGTTACAAGATTCTGATCCATTGTTTGAATATTCCAGTCTAATGTTCTCAAACTCTGATCCATTGTTGGAACATTCCCGTCTAATGTTCTCTCCTAAGAGTCTGATCTCTCCTCCCCCACTCTCTGGATCTGCTGATCCCCAGCAGTGCTGTCGGTGATGGTCCCGCTCATGTTGTGGGTTGACACATTGTACGGAGGCTATTTATCATTAAAAGATGGAAACTCTCCACTGTGATAATTAGAATCCATGGAGGTTGGCATTAATCACAGTCACTGAACAAACAGACTCAGTTAACAAGTTCCATACATCACTTTTCATTTATTGGTTTTGGATGGAATAGTTGAAGGTTGCTGAGGGATGGACCATAAATCTTTCAATCTTTTTAATTTTTTTTTCCTTGTATATGAGAATATTAACAGAACACTGCAGCAGTCTATATATGTCCCACTCTGTTTATGAAAGGAGGCGGTTATAAATAAAAACAGATCGGCTGCATAATAAGAAGTCGGGTGGGCAAGTTTCTAGATACCTGAACACAAAGTGCGGTACTTATTGACCAGTGTGAGGCTACTCATGGTTTTAATGCCCTGTTATCAAATCCTTTCATAACTTAGAGACAGAGCATTGAGACTGCTACTCAGGAACTGGCCAAAACAATTCTGTTCCAATGGGCCTTACAGAGGGATAAGAGAAAGCCATTCAGCCCATATTAGTCTGTTGCTACTTGAAAAGGTGGAAAACTGGAATATTGGCGCATTTTGCCAACAGAATCATTCAAAACAAAGAGATGTGTCACTGCAGCTGTATGAGGTGTTACTGAGAGGGCACCTGGAGTACATTGTGTTCTCTGTGTTTCTGTAACTGAGAATGGTTGGACCACCATTAAATACAGTTTACCGGCAGTGCGTAATCCACGGGTTGCTGTGTCATTTGATGTCTCGGGTCTGTTACACAGGGACAGGAGGATGCCATGAAGTCTCTTGAGTCTATTTCAGAGGGACATGAGGAGGTCATTCAGCCTCTCCAGTCTATTACAGAGGGACAGGAGGAGCCTATTCAGCCTCTCGAACCTGTTCCAGAGGGGCAGGAAGTGTTTATTTAACTTTCAAATCTGTTACACATAAATATTAGTTTCAAACTAGTTGTGGAATAGAAACGACCTGATGTAAACATTAAAGTTCCTACTTTGAATAAGGTCAATTTTGAAAGTGTTAGGTGAGCCCTGTGAAAGGTTAATTAGGATACCCTATTCGCAGGTAAAGGGATGGTTGGAAAATGCAAGGCGATTACAACTTGGTGTCAGAGAGTCCAGAACCATCGTGTTCCTATTAGTGAGATGGGCAAGGCTGGTGGGTGCAGGGAGTGCTGGATGGCTAGATATATTGATGCTCTGGTCAAGGTAAGGAAGGAGGCATATGTCAGGTAAACAGAGCTGAGATCAAGTGAGTCCCGAGAGGGGTATCAGGGAAGTAAGTGTATAGTCAATGGGGAACTCCAGCCAGAAAAATATGGACATGAGATGGCTTTAGAAATAGGGTTAACGAGGCATTGAAGCAACAGTACACGTCTTTTAATGGCAAAATATTAACTAGGGAGAGAATAGGGCACCTTACAGGTCAGTAAGGCTACCTATGTGCGTAACCATAGGAGATGGGAGGGTCACTAAACAAGTATTTCTCCTCAGTATTTGATGTAGAGGAGATTACAACAGTGAGAGAAGGAAGAAATATATTTTAACTAGTATCTATATTACAAGGAGATATCGGACATTTTAAAACATACAAAGGTGAACAAATCCCTGGGATCTGATCAGTTGTATCCCAGAAGTTTGTGGGAAGCTCGGAAAGAGTTTGTTCACCCTTTTGCTGATATATCTGTATTATTGATTTACACTGGTGAGGTGTCAAAAGACTGGTGGGCTGCTAACATAGTGTCATTATTTAAGAAAGTAAGGAAAATACAGCTAACTATAGATTGGTGAGCCTGACGTCAATGGTGACTAAATTGTTGGCGGTGGGGGCGGGGGGGGGGGCGGTGTTGAGGGAAAAGATGTATATGCATTTGGAAAGACAAGGACTGAAGAGAGCTTTGTACATTTGAGACCACGTCTCACTGACTGGGTGGAATTTTTTGAGGAAGTGAAGAAGATGATTGATGACGGCAGGACAGTGGATGTTATCTTTATGCAATTCAGTAAGAAAACCAAAATGTTCTACATGGTAGACTAGTTATCAAGGTTAGACTGCCGGGAATCCTGGAGAGCTCGTCATTTAGGCCCAACTTTTTCTTGAATATTGGAGATAGGGCGTGACAGTGGACATTTGTTCATTGAACTTTGAGACCTGTGACTAGTGGCGTGCCACAAAGATCAATAGTGAGTCTTTTGTTGCTTATGCAAATCATTTGTACTTGAGTAAGTGAAGTATGGTCAGTAAGTTTGTAGATAATTCCAATTTTGGTGGTAACGTCGACAGTGAAGAATAATGTCTCAGAATATAATGAGGCGTTGATTAGGTGAGCCGAGGAGTGGCAGATGGAGTTTATTTTAGATAAATGTGAGGTGTTGCATTTTGGCAAGAAATATCAGAGGATGAAATATAGGTAGGGTCCTGTTGAAAGTTGCCAATCAAGGATAACTCCATAGAAATTATGGAATCCCTACAGTGAGGAAACAGGCTATTCTACCCATCGAGTCCACACCGATCCTCTCAACAGTATCCCACTGGACAAACCCCTACCCTATCCCTCTGAGCCTGCATTTCCCATGGCTAATCCACCTCGCCCACACATCCCAGGGTACCATGCACAATTTAGGTTGGTCAATCTACCATTACCTGTATATCTTTATACTGTCAGAGGAAAACATAGTACCCGGAGGAAACTCACACAGACACGGGGAAAATGTACAAACACCACACAGTCAGTCATTCACGGATGGAATTAAACCCAGATCGCTGTCCTGTGAGGCACCTTATGGTGCAGGTTTTCAGTTCCTTGAAAGTGCCGTCATAGGTAGACAACATAGTGAAGAAGGCACTTGGTGATCTTCCCTTTATTGGTGTGTGCTTTGACTCTAAGCATTTGCATGACGTGTTGGATCTGTACAGGATATTTGGCCACTTTTGTAATATTGCCTTTAATTCTGGTCTCCCTGCTGTCGGGGAGATGTTGTCAACATTGAAAGGGTGCAGAATAGTTTTAAAAGAATGCTGCAGGTGTAGGAGGGTTAGAGTTACAGGGAGAGTTTGAATAGGCTGGGGCTATTTTCAAGTATTGAGGCTGAGGGGTGACGTTAAAGTGGTTTATAAAATCATGAGGGTCATAGATAAGGTAAACAGTCAATGTCTTTTCCCAGGATAGACGAGTCCAAATATAGATGACAAAGGTTTAAGGTGAGAGGAGAAAGATTTAAAAAGGGACGCTAAAACAACATTTTCACACAGACACTTCTGTGTGTACGGATTGAACAGCCAAAAGAGGTAGTGGAGGCAGGTACAGTTACACCTTTTAAAAAGGATTTGGATGGATACATGCATGGGAAGTGTTTAGAGGGAGATGGGCCAACTGCTGGCAAGGGGGAACGAGATTAATTTAGGATATTTGGTCTGTATGGATGACCAGACCGCAGGATCTTTTTCTGTGCTGTACATCTCTGAGAGTCTATTGACCCTTGAGTGTTTAACATGGGAACAGAAGGTGGTTATTCCGCTTCTGAATACTGTCAGTCAGCTTGTTTGCTCAATTACTGACAGTCAAATACAAAAATAAATCATTCAGATTTTGATGGTGTTTTACAGAAACAGGAGAAGGGCTTTTACTCAAGAAAAACGGTAAAGAATGTGAAGAGGCTTCAGTCCCTCAACTCCATTCCACAGAAGCAGCAGTTGAGCACAGACCTATTGGAGCCTGTTACTGTGGAGCAGGAGGAGGACATCTACTTTCACACAACATCGATTAGGGACACAGGAACAGGAGGCTGTGACTCAACATGCTCGAGACTGGGTCACAGGAACAGGAGACAGTCATTCAACTCCGCGAGACTGGGTCACAGGAACAGAACGGGGACACAGAAAGAGGAGGCAGTCATTCAACTGCTCGAGGCTGGGACACAGGGTCCAAACACAAGATTGAAAACAAAAAATAAAGGTATTGCCAGATGTTTAGCTCTCTCACATTCGCAATCCAACTCACATAACCACTCCATCCATTATACTTTCAGGATGGAGCATTGAGTAGATCCGACTAGCGTACTGCTGAATGCAACCCAGCAATACCCAGAATGGAACTCTGTGCAGCCCACACCAATGCTTGATCTATTATCATGGGCTAAATGTCCAGCGTGGGGTGCTGTGCAGACTGCACTTGTTCGTTCTTATCTCAATCCAGGCAAGTAGCATTGTTCGGTAACACTGTATTAGGTCGCTGCCCAGTGTGGGGAAACTTGCAGCCAAATGTTGGAAGTGACAGATGTGCAGCTCCAATCCATTTACAGCTCCATATCTCCACTATGCCTGCGATGGAGAAACGTCAATGGAAACAGTTTAAGGTGAGTATCACATCAGTATTTAAAGTTGAAATAACTGAGATAATATCCAATGATGTTTCGTGAATGGTACGAAGTCGTTAGAGGGGGATGGTAATGTTATAGCGGTTGCAATATAAGCCTCCAAATTAACAATGGGAATTAAGGAAGAAATATACAGGGAGACTGGGGAGACTTGCAGGAGAAACAGGATTGTTATAATAGGTGATTTCAATTTTCCGAACATAGACTGGGACTTCCAGATGGTTAAGAACTTAGATGGAACGTAATTTGTTAAGTGTGTTCAGGAAAGTTTCCACAATCAATATATAGAATAACCTACTCGGGAAGGAACAAATTCGACCTACTGTTGGGAAATAGGGCAGGATAGGTGGAGATAAAGTGGGGGAGCATTTTGGGAAAAGTGGTTAGAGTTGTATTAATTTTAAAATAGTTATGGGAGGGTCAACATTGATCCACAGATTCAACTTTTAAATTTTGGCAAGGCGTATGTTGTTGGAATTAGACAGGGGATTGCAGGGGATGATTGGAGTTGTTTGTTTCGAGGTAAAAGGATTTTGAGCAAGTGGGAGGGCTTTAAAAGTGAGATAGCTCGAGTTCAAGGTTTCCATTTTCCTGTGAGGGTGAAGGCAAAGTGAGACTGGAAGAGAGAACCCTGGATGTCAAGAGATATTGAGGCTCTGACCAGAAAAAAGGAGGCGTGGCTCAGGTTCAGGCAGCTCGGATCAAGGGAATCCCTGGAGGTATACAGGGGATAGAGGAGTTTACTGAAGAAGGAAATCAGCAAGGTGAAAGGGGGTATGGGATAGCCTTGGCTGAGAAATTTAGAGTGAATCCAAATTCAGTATAGTAAAGATAAAGAACAACTAGGGAGAGAATAGGATGCTTTAAAATACAAAATAGGCATGCATGTGTAAAACCTCAAGAGATTGGTGAATTCCTCAATTTCCCCTCTGTGTTTACCATGAAGAAAGACATGAAGACCTGTGACCTTTAGGAGGTTAGTTGTCAAATCTTGGTACTGTCCATATCACAGTAGAGTTTCTGTTGGACATATTAGAGACAAATCTCTTGGTCCTGACCAGATACATCCAAGAGGACTGCAAGAGGCTAGAGATAAAGCTTACGGGCCAAGATACCGGAAGTCTGGGCGGTAGCAAACGTTGTGACTTATTCAAGAATGGCTGCAAAGAAAAGCCCAGGAAAGATAGACCAGTAAGCTTCACACCGTTTTCGCTAAACCACTTGAGAATCTTCTGAAAGATAAAATGTGCATGCATTTGGAAATAGAGTTTGACTTGGAGCAGTCAGCATGGTTTTGTGCGTGGCAGATCCTGTCTTACAAATTTTATAAGAGGTTTTTGAGGAAGTGACCAGGGGCGTTGACGAGCGCAGGGTGGTAGACATCTTCTATTTGGATTTCAGTAAGACCTTTGATAAGGATCCACATAGTAGGCCGCTCTAGAAGGTTAGATCGCATGAAATCCAAGGTGAACTGGCAAATTAGCGACACACTTGGCTTGACGTTATGAAGCAAACGGCTATGGTGAAGGTATGCTTGTCGGACTGGAAGCCTGTGACAATTGGAATACCTCAGGGGTCGGTCCTGGGCCCATTGCTGTTTGTTATCTATATCAATGATTTGGACCAGAGTGCACAATGCAAGGTTAGTATGTGTGCAGATGACACTAAAATTAGAGACATCGTTTATAGCGAGGAACGTTATCAGAAATTGCAGCAGTACGTTGACCAGCTGGGAAAGTGGGACGGAATTAGCAAATGGAGTTTAATATAGATAAGTGTGACGTCTTGCATTTTGGAAAGTCAAATCCAGGTAGGAGTTTAATGATGAATGAGAGGGACTTAAGGAGTGTAGTGGAACAAAAGGACATTGGAGATCAGGTGCATGGTTATCTGAAATTTGAGTCACAGATACACAGGACAGTGAAGAAGGCTGTTGGCACACTGGCCTTCATCAGGGCATTGAGTATAGAAGTTGGAACGTTATGTTGCAGTTGTACAGAATGTTGGTAAGGCTGCAGTTGGAGTATTGTGTTCAGTTTTGTTCACCTTGCTCTAGAAAGGATATTATTGAACAAAAAAGAATGTAGAAGGAATTTACAAAGATGTTTCTTGGCCTAAAGGGTTGAGTTATAGGGAGAATTTGGACAGGTTAGAACTTATTTCTTTACAGCGTAGGGAACTGAGAGGGTTCTTATAGAAGCATAGATTTTATCAAATCATGAGAGACGTGCTCAGGGGTGAATACTTCAATTTTTTGCAAGGTTGGGGAATCGAAGACGAGAGGACATCTGTTCATATTTGGAGAGGAAAAAAATAAACAGGAACCTGAGGGTCATCTTTTTTACGCAGAGTGTGGTACCCACATGGACTGAGCTGCCAGGGGAAGTGATTGAAGTGGGTACAATAAAAACATTGAAAAGGCATTTGGACAAATACACAGATAGGAAAGGATTAGGTGGATACAGAGCAAGGGCAGGGAAATGGCAGATTGGCAGATAAGGGGCAATTACACCATGGTTTGTTGACGGAGCATGGCGGGTGTATTAGATGGGCGAGGACAGAGGGAGAACATTCTCTTCCCAGAAGGAGCCACAGCACTAGACCCACAAAGCATGGTCTGAGTTCACCGCCCAGCTCAGTGCAGTATTTGAGGTCTGAAGAAATGTCCAGTAATACAGGACAAGCAACAATAACCTTCCCTGCTCTGTCAGGATGAGTGTCACCGTATTCTCTCTGCTCCCTCACATCACTGTATATCTGTGATCACAGCTACCCCTGAAAAAGGCTCATGGTCCCCCACTCTCACAACTGCATGCAACGCTTACTCTCTCTCTCTATCTCTCGCCTTTGCAAAACATCCCACACAGTTATAGAATATTCTGGAGAATGCCGATTATGGAATGTTCCAGATAATGTTCCAAATGATTCCCAGTTTCAGGAAAATGGCAGTGTCCCAGTGTGTAACACATAAGAGGAAGGAGTAGAGAAGTACGTTTTTCAAATCACAAACAATTCAAACCATGCTGAGGCCATTCAGCCCTTTAAACGTGGTCTAGCATTTAATAAGGTCCCCGCTGAACTGATGGTCTTCTCAGCTCCATGTTACAGGAACTTTCAACCATTCAACTCCCTGGGTCCTGTCCATGGCCAGACAGCACTCAGGCACTTTTATCCCGGGTTTTTTCAAGCGCCTGTTTGAGGGCATTTCCCATGGTTACGGATAACTAACAATATTATATTATTATAATAATTAACAATATTATTTTTAATATTATAATAAACCAATAACAACACAACTCAAATAACTGAAAAAAAAACTTCCAATTGCATGTACATACAAAACAAGTTAAAACACTACACAGACAGAAGAAAAAACAAAACTAAACAATAAATAAAGAATAAATAATACAGCTCAGCATAACATGAAGATAGCTCTCGTTCATCAAGAGCATTAACTTTTATGTTCATAGTTCATTAAACAATATCATCATGGCTGTATAAAAGCCCTTCTTAGAGCGGCAGATATGCCTGTATCGCAGTAACCCAAAAAGGGCTGCCGTGTCTTATATATAGCTATGTTTTTTGGTGCACCATACTGGTGAGAAAGTCCAAAGGGATATTCTCCATGGAGAGCTTAAGACGAACCAACAGGCACGGTTGGGTGGTGGGGGTGGGGGGGGCGGGGGTGGTAGCGCGGTTCAGACATCCAACACAACACATATTTGTCCTAGCACGGAAAGTAAGGATATGATTTCTTTCACATCTACATCTGTGTAAAGTACCCGGGGCAGGCCCAGGAAAGGAGAAACCAGGTCCATCTCCAATTCAGTCCCTAAGACCCATTCTATCACATCTGACACAGTGCTCCAACATAGATGAAGCTGCAACAGGACCACAAGCAATGAGTAAGAGTGCCTCTAGTCATTCTGCATTTAGATCATGATGAAGATAATCCCACTGTGCATTTTGAGAGACAATCTGGAGTCAGATAGACTCTATGAAGAATTTTCAACTGCATGGAATGGGTCCTATTACAGATCAAAATCCTTCCAGCATTTTCACAAATATTCTCCCATGTATCCGAAGTGTTCTGAACCCACAAGTCTCTCTCGCAGACAACACAAAGCTGTACAGTCTCGTCTGAGGGGACACTTTCCAACCAATGATAAAGGGTACTGACAGAGAGTGTATTCTAAGCAATAGGCACCCTCTTCCCTCTATCGGATCTGTAAGAGTCTGTTAAAAGTGTGTGGTTTTTTTTGATAGCAATTCTCTGATCTGGAACAAAATACAGAAGAGGACTCTACTAGGTAGTCCATACTTACGAGTTATTTGATCAAATGATATCATTCTTTCTCATCAAATGAAATGTGGTGGCTCAATAGATAGTACTGTAGCCTCGCAGCACCAGGATCCAAGATGCGCAAGTTAGATGAATTGGCTATTGAAAAAGCACCCATAGTGTTCAGGGATGAGAAGGTTGGGGCATCAGTCAGGGTAAATATAGGATGGTAGGGGAATGGTTCTGGGTGGGCTACTCTTCAAAGGGTCGACGTGGACTTGCTGGGCCCAAGGGCTTGTATCCACACTGTAGGGATTCTACTAATTCTAAATCACTCAAGCAAGGTACACCCCTGGCTGCCCACAGTTTAAATCTGGAATCCATTATCCCCAGTTGACAACTTGGTATGCCATCATAGGGGTAAGAAACATGGATATGGCTGTATTGTCCTCGAACTGATGCATTGTCATTCATGCTTTAACTTTACTGATACTTTTTGGGTTATGACAATACTCCATAACTGCTGTCATTTTGTCTCAGAACAACAGACTAATAAGGGTTCACTTTGTCTGAGAGGGTTCAATATCTAACCGTATTGACGCTGAGTCCTCAGCGTCCCAGACACTAATATAGGATAACTAAAAGCTTAATTGACAGTTTTTAATCTGGAAAATCTACTCCCCACACTCTGTGGGGTAGTTGCAATTTGGTTAGCTTGATAAAGAGTCGCTTATGATGCCAAATAAAAGAGCTAAACCAGCCATTAAGTCTCTTAATATCTGCCTGGGAAACATCAAAGGAAGCATGCACACGGGGTATAGCAAATAAGGAAGGACATTCATTTTAAGAACAGCTATCCGACCTAGCCAGGATGTTGGAAGTGCATCCCATCTTTGAAGTTCTTGTATAATTTTGTCAAACAAATGGACATAGTTCACGTTAAATAAATTTTCAGAAACGGATGTAATCAATATACCGAAATAGAGAAACTCCCCACTCCCGTGACCATTTAAAAGGAAACCAGGGTTTACCTTCAATATCAGGTATTTCCCTAAGACCTCCCATAGGCATGGCCACAAACTTTATAAAATTAATCTTATAGCACGAAAAGGCGACAAGCGAATTAATGCATTACATCACGTGAGCTGCCGAAATTGTGTGATTTGACAAAAACATAAAACCCTCATCTGAATACAACATAATCTTATGTGACTTCTATCCCACTTCTGGGGCAGGTATGTTGGGGTAATATTCCCATTTGTAGCAGGATGCCACCGTGTCTAAGATTGTTTCAGGGATGGGGAAGAGATCATCCCTCGTGTGGCATTTGTGTGGGTTAATGAAGAAATTAAAATTGCTACTTGTGAGGTCGATCTGCCTCCAGACATCCACCAGGTCTAGTTCTGCACACAGACCCACTAATTGCTTACATTATAACGAGGATATTGGGGGACCTTTGGACATTATGTCCACTGTGGGGCCATAAGACAGTTAAAATCTCCTTCTACAATATGTGCCACGATGCAAGATAACTTACTTTGGAAAATGCATCTACCAGGATTTTAAGAGGGTGCGCTGGGCATTTAGTGGGTGGGGCAAGAATCGTTCAAAATACAGTATTATTTCCCATAGTTCATGGAAGATACCTTCTAACTAGCATGGCTTCTGCCCTATGCCTAGTATTAAAAGACGAGAAATAAACCCGACCAAACCCGCTCTGCTGTAACGTCAAAATGTTCCTTGTCATCAAGGTGCATCTCCTGAAATAGGACAACATCCACCCTCTAGCTTTAAGACTAGAAAGTACATTTTTCCTCTTGACTGGCAGATGGTTCCCCTTAATGTTCCAGGTACACCATTTAAGCACATCATTATCCATACACATTGTAGCAACATTTTAACTCTAGAGTTTCACATCGAATTACACATCGCTGATCATTAATGAAGAAGACTCATCGAGCCTAAAAACTGTACAAACTAAAACTACTACAACTAACAAGCTCTCAAAACTTTCCAAAGCTAAAAACATAAAAAAAAAACCAAAGAACAAAATAAAATCCAAAGTTCCAATGACGCTCGAAAGGGGAATTTACCTCCCCCGTCAACTGGGGACGCTTACATATCTTAAAACTTTATCTTCTGCCCGCTACCAATATGGAATCCTGGGCAATTAACAATAAAAATCGGGCTTGAACTGCCCTTCGATTGGCACTTAGCCATCACAACTACCTTTGTAACTCCCTCCAGGTTGAGCTGCACCCCAGACACAAGCAAAGAAGGAGAAAAAGAGTAGTAATACTAACGAAGAAGTTAAAAATGAGTACACCACCCAGTCCCGGCTATAATTTAATACTGGTTAATACTAGAAAAATCCAACAAAATTTCTTTAGGAGAAACATGATTATCTAAATATCCAGCTTACTTTAAAATGTCCATAAAGTTTTCGCTTTCTCTGGAGAGCCAGACGAGTTCGTGGATCCATTGAAAGCAATACAGAGCACCGCTGGGTACCGTAAGGAATACTGAATCAGAATTCCCTTGCACTTCTCTTAATCTCATCAAAAGATTTTCTTTCCTGAATCACCGCCGCTGAAGAGTCCTGAAAGAACATAATCCTGGAGCTCTAGTGAATTAAACCCATCGGATCTTTCCCCTGGGTTCTGAAAGCTTCCATCCCTTTTGTTCATCCCCATAACTAAGTAATTGCGCAAGGACAGGATGAAGGCGTTGGTCTGAGTCTGACTACCGTGCCGTAATCTGATGAACTGTCTCAGTCTTCACCCTCCTCAGTTTCGAAGTGAAGGGATCGCTGCAGCCAGTTCTTGAAAAAACTCACCGGCTGACCACCTTCTGTCCGCTCCAGCAAACAGACGATGTGATTATTCTTCATCCTGCCCCTGTTCTCGAGTTCGTCATCTTGTTCAGTTAAGGTGCAGACCTATTTTTCAAGGGCGAGGATCCTCTCCCGAGAGGAAGCGATCACGGTCTCTGCCACTGCAGTTCGGCTCTTGGCATCGTCTGTTCTGTTTCCAAGGCTGTCAAGTTGCTGCTCATGTTTTTGGAGCACGGCTGAGAGCGGCTCTAGCCACGGCTGATCTATTCTTCAATCATGGCGTCAATGATTTCACGTAACTTGATGAACTCAGTGACCAAGGCCTGGTGAGTAACTGGGTCAATTGAAGAGCAGAGTGGGTTGCAGCTACAGCCTCAGGTATGCTCTGTGCTTCTGACGGGTGCACCATGTGTTGGAACTTACTCGATCCTTTCCCGTGTTTTGTCATTGCCCTTTGACAAATCGGGATCAGTGAAGATCATATTGCTCTTTTAGTGATGAATTTTAAGTAAACGGCTTGGATGGGTGGGTTAGAGAACCACTTTGCCCGTGTGTTGATGCAGAGCCCAGCAAAGCAGACCTTCTGGATTGCCACCATCTTGTAATCCCCCTTAACATTTTATCGATATTATCATTTCATTTTGCATTATATTCCTGGAGGTTCTGAAGCCGTGTTATTTGATACCATTGTTTACATTTCCCCCCACTCTGTACATTGCTGCCCATTCCTCGATAATCCTTGACTCTGTTGTTATTTATGAACCTTCCGTCTGTGCCTCAAAAATATTCAGTATCTCTGCCTGCAATGGTCTGTGGGGAAGAGGTTTCCAAAGACTCACAGCACTTTGAGAAAACAATTATAACCATTATGATCTGAGTGTGAGATTAGTCTTTTGTATCTGATTATCCGAGAAAGGATATAATTACATTGGAAGCAGTTCAGAGATATTTGATTTCACGTATTCCTGGGGTGAAGGGCTTATATTATAAAGGCTTTAACAGGTTCCTCTTGGAATGAGATTGAAACATACAAGTCCTTGATAAGTGTGGATTAGTATGTATACACTGGTTGTTTGTAAAGTCCACATTTACTGTCATTGTCATAGAACCTCTACAGTGTGGAGGCAGGGCATTCCGTCCATTAAGTCCACACTTACCCACCAAACAGCATCCCACCTGGACGTGCCCTCAATCTTATCCATGTAACCCTGCATTTCCCATAACTAACCCATCTAACCCACACATCCCTGGGCACTATGGGCAATCCACTTTAAACTGTACATATTTTGACTGTGGCAAGAAACTGGAGCACTGGGAGGAAACTCACACAGGCATGGGGAGAATGTTCAAACCACATACAAGGTTGCCTGAGTTTGGAATTGAACCCAGCTCCTTGGTGATGTGAGGCAGCAGTGCTATCCGCACATCCAACATATCTCTCTGTTAGTTCTGTTAGTAACTTGTGACTGACTAAAGAAATCTGCCTGACTTGTTCTTATCACTGAACCTGACCCAGTCTGAGACTTTTATCATCGGCAATATCACCAACCTGGTTACATTTAAAATTTGTTGTGAGCAGTGGAAAAGTGGGACTAGAAAAGGAAAGAGTGACACCCTCCATCCTCAGTCACAACTGGAGTGAGAAAAAAACTCACAAATTGGGAATTCATTCAAGTTGGAATTCGCTTTCCCAAAAGTTTGCGATGGTTGAATCTTTATATTATATCGAGGCTACCTTCGTCTGTTTTTCCATAGATAGGTGAATCAGGGATAATGGTGAAAGGAGAGAAAAGTGCAGCTGGGACCATAATGAGATGAGCCACGACCTTATTTACTGATGGAGTAGTGTCAAAGGACCGAATAGCCCACTCGTGTCCCTCAGCCCTATGTTGTGAACTTTCATTCTGCCCTTCGGACCAGGCACACAGGGGCAGATCAAGGCCACTCTGTTGGTTAGGTGCAGTTTTGGAAATGCACTTGGAAAATCCAGGCTGGGTCAGGAAGGGACACTTACCCCCAATCCCTGTTTCCCGGCTTCCCCTCTCTGCAACGTCTGCTCCAGATGTGGGTCGTGTTACAGATCCAGATTTACTGTGAATACAGTCCCTATACCCAACCCAGTGTTAACTCACACAAATCCTCTGCTCACCCGAATGTAGCATTACACAACACAGCTTCCGGGAAAATAACCAGTTACTTTGCAAAAGCATAACATGTGAAATTAATAAATTCGAACAAGAGTAGGCTATTCGGCCCCTCAAGCTTGCCCTGTCATTTAATAAGAACATGGCTGATCTACTCCAGGTCTAACTCCACTTTCTTGCCTACTCCTTGTATCCCTCCACACCTCTCTGGGTCAGGGAATTCCAGACATTCACTACCTTCTGAGAGAAGATATCACTTTGAATCTCAGAGAGAAATCAATGTTCCATATTCGGTATCTATGTCCTCGTGTTTGAGACTCCACTCAGGAATGGTAACAACGTCACAACATCTACCTTCTCAAGTCCCTTATGTTACTTGTATTTTTCATCTGTATCACTCCTCATTCATTTAAACCCGTATGAATAATCACCTCACCGTTTTAGAGATTCGCAATGACAACACCCTTTCATCCCTGGAAGCCGGCTATTGAACCAACCTAGTTTCTTGCTGCATCAGCATGCTGACTTTATGTTTCATACACAGGAACACTTCAATCCCTTTGTACTGATCCTTTTCTGGAAGTGACCTCCATTAAACAACAGCCTGCATTTTGATTCTCAGTGTCATCCTCAAACTCGGATGTAAATTGCACTCAGCTCCCTCCTTCAGGCTATCAATATAGAGTGTAAATAACTGATGTCATCGGACTGATAGCCGTGGTCCTCCAGCAGATACACCTTTATCATGAAGATCCATTAATCCTGACTCTCCGATTTCTATATGTTAAGCAAACATCATCTCATGTTAATACATTCTCCATCATCTTACGAGCTTCTGACTTCTGTAAGAACTTTTATTTTGTAATACCTTGTGGAAAAACTCTGGAAAGCCTGGCGTTCTAACAGATCACCTGTATCAAGTCTGCTTGTTACATTCTCAGGCATCTCCAGAAATACTTGCATAATTTTACAGGGAAAAATATAATGACCCCCACTGACTCTGCGTGAAGCTTTTCTAAATGTCCATGCTGGCCAGGTTTTCCAAATTAAGCTCGTCCCATCTGCTTTCATTTGGCCCATAGGCCTCTCAATGTTTTCCATTCATATGTTTTATTCAAATGAGTTTTAAATGTTGTAGCTGTACTGGCATCCAGCACTCTTACTCTGGCAGTTCATTCCATACCCACACTACCCTCTGTGTAAAAACGTTGCCCCTTCTTCCCTTTTAATTCTTCCACCTTTCACCTTAAACCAATGCCTACTATGGCTGAACTCCCCCATCCCGTGGGCAATATCTTGGCTATTCACGCTATCCATACCTCTCATGATTTTAGAAACTTCTATAATGTCATCCCCATAACCATCCCTCAAACTCCATCCAATACTAACTTCAAGAACAAGCATTTAAAGGTAAATACTGCAAATTTGAAACTAGAGTAAACATGACAGGTAAACAATACTCAGCCCAAACTTCATACTGTGATTTGTTTTTTCTCCCTATTACAATACTAAGGCAGCATGAAACGCTTACTAGTGCCAGTAAGAAGGCAAGCACCTGATATCCTTTGTCTAAAGGGGGTGATGATCTCGACAGTGAAAACGTATTTATGGCCAGATCTTTATATGCCATATAGTCAACATTCTCCATCCTGGCCTCCCTATGACGTTGCGTGATTGTGTCTTCTTTATCTTGCTCTCAATAGAGGGAACCCAGTTGCCCATCCACATCTTTATTTAAACCCGTTTTATATCATCTTCTCGTTCACCACTGCTACAAGCCGGTATATCTTTGCCACGCCCTCTTTCCCCTGTGACCTATCTCCCACCTCGGGCAAGGTATTTAAAAGCCAAGTTTCCAATGCTTTTCAGTTGTGAAGAAGTGTCACACTGGGCTTGAAATGCAAACGCTGTTTCTCTGTCTCTGCAGATGCTGACAGATCTTTGGAGTTTCTCCAGACATGAATAGGCACAGACCAAATCTTCACAAACAACTAACTATGGATATTGGTAATAAAAATACCAAACTTGCTTTAGAAACTGGGAGCTTTGTAGAGGGTCACTGGACCTAAAAGTTAAACACTGCATTCATTGCAGAAGATGCTGCAACATCTGCAGCAATTTCTGTTTTTGGACAATTTCCAAAGGAGGATGTCAAAGATGCTCAAACATCCTGTCCAGCATGGAGCGCCGTACACTGGGAACTGAACAATAACGCATGGTGCACAAGTTCCTTGATTCTGAAACTACATAAGTCCGGCATCACTGACACTACAGAGCTTTTAATCATGGCCAGGGCGAATAACAGAGGAAAACGCATTCACTTCAAATACAGAAGTTGACATTGTGGAAACGAAACGATTTAGATCATTACTTTAAATGGATTGAGTTAAAGTAACAAATTAGAGGCGTGACACCAGCGTGAGGCCCTCAGCAGAATAAGATAATGAAAATGCAAGTGTTACTGCATCAGAAACCAGGTTAGGTACAGAATACAGGGCTGATGGGTGAATGGATCTCGGTGTGAATTGGGGGACAGTCAGTAGAATTGAATTGTAGATATTGCAAATCAAACTGGGTTATCATTTGATGCTGTAGACCACAGCAGCAGCAGAAACAGAATTGTATTCAACGACAATCTGTAACATTTTCCCGACGATAATTCATCAGTCTAACATTACCATTAAGCCGATCCATGGTTCAGTGATGAGTGTGGGTGAACATGTCAGGGTCGGAGTCACGTGGATCTAAACCTGCTGACAACCCATTAAAGCTACTGCAATTAACTGGTTACATTCCGACCAGCAGAACTAATGTCTGATGGAGAGGGGAAATGATCCCAAGACTAACAGATCAGACCTAAGCTCTGTCGTCCTGCCAAATGCAAACATAAATGTCGATGGACTATTAAACAATTTTCTGGAGGAGAGGACTCCATAAATATCCTCATCCTAAATATCGGAACAGCTCTGTACGTCAGTGAAAAAAGTCAAGGATGTGGTGTCTGCACTATCCTCAGCCAGACGTGATGAGTGGATGATCCACATCAAACTCATCATGTTTCCCACAGAATCACAGATGCCAGTCTTCAAGCAATTCGATTTGCTGTACTGTCATGAAGAAACAGCTGAACAAGCAGATACGTCAAAGGCAATGGGCGCTGACACCATTCCTGCAATAGGACTGAAAACTTGTGCTGCACAACAAGCCGTGTCCCTGGGGAAGCTGTTTCATTCCAACTCCAACTCTGACATCTCCCTGGCAATGTGGAAAATTAGAGCTGCAAATGTGTTGCTGGAAAAGTGCAGCAGGTCAGACAGCATCCAAGGAGCAGGAGAATCGACGTTTCGGGCCTGAGCCCTTCTTCAGGAATGAGGAAAGTGTGTCCAGTAGGCTAAGATAAAAGGGGAACATTACTCAACTATGTCCAGTCCCTGAGTAGGAGAATATTTACAATCTGACCAATTACCACCCCCTCAGTCCCATCACGACAGTCAAATTGGTGGGAATACTTCTTGATAGAGCTGTCAAACAGCACCGAAATAATCAGGTCAATGTGGTTTCCGATGGATTCCCATGTGGAGATGGTACTGTAATAGAAATAGCATTGGATTACGAATCCAGACTAGGCCAATGCTCTGGCAGCTGGAGGAAGTTGAAAATAATTAATAAACTATCAAGACCTAAAATCTGGTGTCAGTGATAGTGATCTTGTGTCCAATGTTGATTGTAAACATCGATCTCCTTCACCAATATACTTTCAGGAAGTGAACCTCCCGTGCTTTCTTGGTCTGGCCTAAAAGTGACTCCAGACGCACAGAGTGTCTCTGAATCGGCCAAGTGAGACACTCAGTTGTATCAAACTACTCTGAGGTCTTAAAGGATAAAACCGGACAGAACACCCAGTATCAACCTCATTATCAGAAAAGGGAATGGGAAACACAGTCCTGTTGACCCTGCATAGACATCCTTCCTAACATCTGAGAGCTTTCCCACAGACTGCACAGAAACATCGGGAGAGGAGGAGGTCATTCAGCACATTGAGCTTTCCCCATGCTATTTCATGGCCGAACATCTCCTTAATGCAGTTTTCCCCACACAATGTTCATATCTCAAAGTATGTTTAAACATTATGAAACATAGTGCCTTCGGCCCATCAATATATAGGGAGTTCTCTGACAATGCTTGTTTATTAAGTACGATTTGACTGCAATGCGGTTCGTGAACTGTTTTTTTTATCAAGTGAACTATCATCCCTGCTTAAAATCTGTCACACACTGGCAGAGTTTTATATATCTCACTGAGATCTCCACACATTTTCCTAAAGCCCATGGAATACAGGCCCAGTCACCCCAAACTCTGCTCCAACAACTAACCTGTCATCCCAGTGATCAGTCCGGTCATCCTTCACTGCACTCCCTTAATGTCAGGTTTGCCCTTTATTAGGTAAGGACACCAAAACCGCACACAACACTGCACAATGTTCGAGATGGGGTTACACCAAGACCCTGGACAGTTGCAGTGAATGACCCTTACTCCTGTATTCTAAATACCCCTGAAATGAAAGTAGATAAAACATTTATCTTCCTACCTGCTTTCTGCTTATGCAATATTGCTTTCAGTGACTAGTGTACAGGGAGATACAGATTCTTTTCAATGTTACAGCTCCCCACTTGGTGTGTCTATGTAGATTGTATACAGCGTGCCAATGCCATTCCCAGCATTGACTTCCCTGTTCAGAACTCACTGCCCTACATGGACTCGGAAGACAGTGCAGAAATAAAAAAAAATGCAGTTTAAGTTCATTTATATATCAACATTTTTCAACCAATCCCTTTTTCAATTATAAGCTGCCATTCAATTGATCCCATCAAAGTACACAACCTCTCATCTCTGCCATTTCCCTCCATCTGCCAGATATTTGGCCAGTCACTCCACGTGTCTCAATCACCTTGGAGCCTTTTTTTTAACATCCTCCTCATCCACTCACAAGCTGACATCGTTTAGTGTTGTCAGCAGACTTGGGACCATTGCAATTGAGCCCCTCAACCAAAGATATGATGTGTATTAGGAATAGCTGGATGCCAAATCTCGATCCTTGTTATATCCTCCAAGCCTTCCATTCAAAAACATGGTTTTATTCCAACTCACTGTTTCCTGCCAGCTCTCCCATTATAAAACCATGAGCATATATTAGCCCCTGTCCCACAGGATTCGAATTTGCACAAAAGGCTTGGGGCTTTATCAAAAATCTTTCTGAGATTCCAATTGTATTGCGTTGATACCTTCTCCATAAGTTTGCTAACAGCCACTTTCTCAAATCTGATTCCTATTTCATAAACCTCTGTTGACTTTATCTATGCCCATTAATTTCAGTCCAATATTTTCTCTAAAACGCTTTAGTTGCTAATTTCATTCTATTCCCTTTTTCTCAGCAGACTAAAGTTCCCTAGAAATGCGAGGAAATTTTATTTTTGCTTTTTTATTGTGAAGGCATAACTGAAGTATTTGCCCCATTAATCTGCTATTTCCCTGTCCTCAATTATCTGGTACAGACTGTAAGGAAGCTGCACTTTTTTATCTTAATTTTGTCATTGACGTATTTTCAGAAGGTATTACAAGTTCACTCATATACACTTTGATAAGATATTCTTCAGAAACTGATTAATTCCTATCTTAAGCTACTGAATTATTGACCTTTCACAGCCATACAATCACAGAAGCACAGACTCTGCACTGTCAGAAATACAGCACGGTCTACATTATCCCCACTTTCCAACACAAAACTCGTCGCTGTGAATCTTATGGCATTTCAAGTGCACAACCATGTATTTTTTCATGGTTCTGAGGTTACCGTAACAATTCCCCTCTCACGAAATGCATCCCAGACCCCAACATACTTTGGGTGAAAAACAGTCCTCAAATTCTCACTAAGTCTCAAACCCTTCACTTCAAAAGTGTGTCCCTTTGACTAAAAGGACCAACTGCTGTCTGTCCACCCCATCCATGTCCCTCGCAATCTTATCCTCCTGATTCACGTCCCCCTTAGTCTTCTCTGCTCCAAACTAACCAACCCGAGCTTATCCTGCCTCTCTCCAAAGCTGATATGCTCCATCCAAGGGAACATCCTGGTGAATCTCCTCTACACCCTCTCAGGTGCAATCACATCCTTCCTGTAATGTAGCTCCCAGAACTACACTCAGTATTCCATCATGGCTAACGAACGTTCTGCATAGCTCTTATAATCTATGTTTTGATGTGTGAAGGCTGCGTTTACGCTCCCGTATGCTTTCTCAAATTGTGTGTTACCCTGTCCAGCCACAGTCAGGGATATGTGGAGAAGCACTCACTGAGCTTCCTCTTGTTCTGCCATTCATTTAGTCCTCCCCTGCCTGGTTCCTTCTTCCAAAGTGCATCACCTCATATTTATCAGGGTTACATTCCATCTGCCATTGATGTGACCATCTGACCATTCCATCTGTATCTTCCTGTAACATAAAGCCTTCCTCCTCACTGCCAACCACCAAGCCAATTTTTGTATCAAACACAAACTTATTCATGTCACCCCCCACCCCTCGTCCAGATTCACAGCTGCATCCTTTATGATAAGGTTTAAAATCAGGAAACACCAGCTTGTAGTCAACAGGTTTATTTGGAGGCACGAACTTTCGAAGCGCTGCTTCTTCATCAGGTGATTGTGCGTTTTGATGAAACACTTCGAAAGCTAGTGCTGCCTCAAAATCTTTTGGACTATAACCTGGTGTCATGCAATTTTTGGCTTTGACCACCCCAGTACAACACCAACACTTCCGAATCAGAAATATTAAGAGGCACAGCACTGATCCGCGAGGTACACCATTGGACACTCGCCTCCAATCACACAAACAGCCTTCTACCACTACCGTCTGTCTCCTACCACTAAAGTTGATTTGTTTGCGACTTGGCAAGTCACTAATGAGTCCTACCTGTTCCCTGAATATTCTGTTCCGCTGGACACACTTGGAGAATATCTGGAGATTTTCACTTACCTTGCCTGTCAGTAGGTTTCCATGCCCCTGTGTTAGTCAGTCCCCTCCAAGTGAGGAATGTCCACCTTATTGCAGTCTTAACTGGCCTGTCCCAGATCCTGCAATTGTCTGTCTTGAATGTGGAATAGACAGCGAGGGAAGCGTTCTGCTAATTGCCAACTTGTCCTATATTTTGTGAATTTTCTAAATTTCACTGTGACCCACCTCTCATTCATTGAAACTCTGGAGAACACAGGCCGAGTTTCCTCATCATGCAATCTCACCACCTGAGGGATTAATCTGGAGAATGTCCATTGCACTTCCTCTGTGGTCAGCAGATTCTTTCTGAGATTCGGTCACCAAACCTGTACACAATACTCCAGGTACAGTCCTATCAACACGCTGTGAAACTGTTCAACGTGTCTTTACATCAATGTTTTGACTCTCTTAAATGGAGGCGAACCAAACTTTAACTTTCCACTTACATATATCCCTCCAAATACCCTTCACATTCATTGCATTTACGAATTCACTAAGATCTTTTAGAAACCCTTCCGAAAATCCAATGTATGCCACTTCCACTGATTCCCCATTATCTATAGTGTACGAAACAACTTTGAACAATTCCGAAGTTTATCAAGTATGATTTCTCTATCAGAAATGCATGCTGATTCTCTTCATTGTTGCTTTTAATTTCTGAAATAGCAAAAATGTCATCCTGTGAAATAGATTCTAACAGTTTCCCTACAAATGTCAAGTTAACTGGTCTGCAGTTCTCCACACTATGTATGTTACCCTTTGTAACTGCTTGGATCCCTTCCATTCATCGATCGTGCTTGGTTCACGTTTATCCACAATAGTTTCCGGTCTCTGCAGAATGTACAAGAAAATAAAACACAGTCATCGACAGTGCAATTAACACTACCATTGGTGATTTATTTCCGACATTTTGATAGGAAGTACATCTGTTTCGTCAGACTTAGCAATGCTCAATCCAGCTCCATGTTCAAGTACTACCTTGCTACTGATATAGAATGACGTTATGTCTTTAGCTCCAGGAGTCCGATATGATCACTTGGTATTACTGGGGGATTTTCTGGATCTTCCTCCATGAAGACAGATGGTTGTTTTCTTGGCCATTTCCCTGTTCTCCACAATGACCTCTCCTCTCCCGATTACAAATTTCCACATTTGACCTTGTTTTTATTTTGTTTCCTTTGAAATATAGATCGCAGATTGATGTAGTCTTTGTATTCCTGTTTGTTAGCATGTATTTTCTCTTTTTGATTTCCTTTTCCGTTTCATGGCCTTCCTTTTTTGGATCGTTAACTTCTGAGAATTCTCAGGTTTCCACAACAGCTGGAATTCTTCTGAAGTCACTTCCTATGATTAACATATTTTCTAATTTGTTATGTTAACCATCATTGAGTCACTTCCTCACACTTTGGTGTTTGTGCCTGAAATAAATAGACGTACGTTTCAGACTTTGCAGTATTTCTAAATCCTCCTGATCCTGACCAGTTAAATTCAGGAACACCGCAGGAGGATGGGAGGTTAGAGAAGAAATTGCGGGAGCACTGCTTGACTCTTTTCTATCATCACTGGCCAATGATTGAGGTCCTGGACGACTGGAGCATAGGGAATGCTGAGCCCGTATTCAAGAAATGCTGCAAAGATAAATTTGTGGACTACAGACCAGCAATCCTAAAAGCTAGTGGGTAGGTTATTTTCGAAGATTTGGAGAGATTGGATATCCATGCACTTGGAAAGACAGGGTGTGATGCGGAGTAAGATTAGAATGGTGCTGGAAAAACAGAGCAGGTCAGGCAGCATCCGAGCAGCAGGAAAATCGATGTTTCGGGCAAAAGCCCTTCATCAAATTCAGCATGGGAGTTTGTGCAAGGGAGATCATGACTGACAATTTTGTTGGAGTTCTTTGATAAAGTGATCAGCAAAATTGCGGAGGTCCGGGCGGTATACATCGTCTAGATGGATTCTAGTAAGGCCTTCAATAAGGTTCCAAATGGTACGCCACTCTGGAAGGTTAGATCGTATGGAATTGAGGGGGAGCTGGCAAATTAGGTGCAACATTGCCTTGATGGTAGGAAGCAGAGATTAATAATGGAAACATGCTGGTCAGACTGGAGGCAAGTGAATAGTGGAATGCCTTAGGGGTTGATGCTAGGACCACTACATATTACATATATCAATGATTTACATGAGAATCTACAGGCATGATTTGTAAGTTTGAAGACGGCACTAAAACAGGCGGCATCATGGAGAGAGAGGAAGGTTATCAGAAATTTCAGAAATTACAGCAGTATCTTGATCAGCTGGAGAAGTGGCTGAGAAATGGTAAATGGATCTTAATATTGATCAGTATAAGGTCTTGCATTTTAGAAAGTCAAATCAAGGTTGGAGTTTCGTGGTGATTGGTTGGGTCCTAAGGAGTGTAGTGGAACAGAAGGACCCTGGAATTCAGGTGCACGCTTCTCTGGAAGTTGACTCAGAGATAGACAGTGAAGAAAGCTTTTGGCACACTGGCCTTAATCGGTTTATGTCACTGAGGATCGAAATTAGGGAGCTATGTTGCAGTTATACAGGATGCTGGTGAGGCCATATTGGTAGTGTTATGATCAGTTTTGTTCACTTTGCTGTTAGAAGGACGTTATTAAACCGGAAAGAGTGCAGAAAAAATTACAAGGATGTTGCCAAGGTCTCAATGGTCTGAGTTATAGACAGAGGTGGGACAAGCTAGGACTTGTTACTTTTGTGTGCATGAGACTGAGGGAGGATCATACTGAGGTTTATAAAATCATGTCAGGCATGGATAGAGTGAATGCACCCAGTCATTTTTCCCAGAGTTTGGTAATCACAGACTAGAGAGCATCAGTGTAAGGTCAGAGGGGGCAGAATAAAAGGGAACCTGAGGAACAACTTTTTAACACAGGGGCTGTTATGCATATGGAATGAGAAGTGGTTGAGGTGGATACGTTAACAAGATTTAAAAGGTATTTGAACAAACACACGGATAGGAAAGGATTAGAAGGATACGGGGCAATGGCAGGGAAGTGCGGTTAGCGTGGATGGATACTTTGGTTGGAATGGACCAGTTTGGGATGATGAGTCTGTGTCCGTGCTGTCGGACTCTATGGCTCTAACAACCATTGCTTGTCTCCCACTGAATGTTATATTGTACTTTACAAATTCACTGAAGATATCTTGACACTCTAGCCTCCAGCCTTCCATGATGTTTGACTAGAATATTCAAGCATTCTATATTGTATACAGACACCTTGTAAAATGCATCTTATAAATGCCATTATCCCTTAAAAGCTGCTTCAGACCAAGGTTAATAATTCATCATTCTGACCATACAACATCAAATTCAAAATAACCTGCTCTCTACTTTGCTTCACAACATACTCTTCAACCCACCTCATATACACTTACGGAACTTATTTTTCACTGCTTCAGCTGTCACAGTTAACGCAGTTTAGATACAACTTGAGACCATTCAATAAGACTGTGGTATCCACAATACTTGCCTATCTAATTTCCAGAGCATATGGTGCTCAGATTTTCTGCTACCATTTTGGTTTCAATATATAACACATCAATATTTGCTTCTCCTTGCTATCTGTAAACTCTACCTAAACCGATTCTCTGGAAGCTGAGGGATAAGTCTGTGTCGTTATTAGTGACCGACTTGGAGAAAGACATTCAGGGATGCTCACCTCGACGCTGAGATGATCTGAAGAAATGTCCCACAATACTGGACAAGCAGCAATATCTTCCTCGCTCTGTTAGGATAAGAGTTACCATATACTCTCTGCTCCCTCACACACACTGTATATGTGTTACAGCACCTAACACCGAACAAGGTTCACGCTCTGTCTCCAAATAAGGCTCATGCACTCCCACTCTCACTCTTGAATTCAGCAACTAGTCATACTATATGGATTCAAAACTGTCGACTGACTCATTCCAGACACCTCACAATTCCCCCCACCTCCACCAGCACATACAGCCGGGTCACCCATTCCCATTCTCCCTCCATCCCTTTCTCCCATTCGAGGAGAAACAGCCTGAATAGGATAGAAAGGGCCAAGCCGTTTAGTGGAGTGCCCAATATCTGTTACTTCACTCCCCTCCCCCCTCCATGTGGGGAGAACTCTTGAAGAGCTGGAGACGCCTCGTGTGGAGAATCTGAAATATCCACGTCCTACTGACCAGGTAAGGATCAATGTTCAGTGCAAGACGGTTGTCAAACTAATCCCACTGGCAGTTCCAACAACATTCCTTATACTTCCAAAAAAAAACACATACAGATACCTCCCTGCACAGAGAAGCAGACACAGAAATACATAGGTGAACACACACAATACTTACCAGGAGATAGTATACATACACTTTTAAACACACAAATACATATGCAGTCACATACAAATGGACATAAATACAGATGGAAACACTGGCTGAAACACAGACAGATTGATGTAGACACGCAAACACACAGATAATAAGCACGTGGACATACACACATACAGACACAAACAAACAGAGGCACAGACACACAAACACACACACACACACAAATACTTACTCACATACAGATACACAGAGGCACAGACACTAGTGTCATTAAGACACAATTGATTAATAAGGGGATCAAGGATTCTAAGTAGAAGGCAGAAGAATGAGGTTGAGGAACATATAAGAAATTATTGAACGGACGTTCCGAATCAATAAGCTGAATGGCCTCAATCTGCTCATTTCCTTAATGCTCCTGCGGTATTATGCTATCAGGCATTCTCTTCCTGAGACAGCAGCAGAGGCTGGGTGCGATATATATTTGAATGGAAAGGGTCAGTGGGAATGTGGGATAGGATTGGAGTCTGGAATGGATTATGTTCCAAATTATTGCTAATTATTCTCTCCTTATGTCTGAAAAGAGGTGGTGATTTGATGTTCAGTTAACACAGTTTGAAAATAACAATCCCACAATGAAATAAGGATGCCCCTTTCCCTTTAGTGTTGCGCTACTGTGTTGTCCTCATCCTCAGGGAGCAGTGAAGACTCGGTTATTGAAGATATTCAAGACTGTGCTTGACTGATCTTTACTGGCCAGAAGGGTCAGTGTTTATTGGGAACACACAGGAAATGGATGATCAGACACACTCGGATCAGCCATGAACATTCTGAATGGAGAAGCCGAATGGGCAAACTTCTGCCCCTATCCCATGTGTTGTTACCTCAATCCACTTCTCGATGCTCTTATACAGATATACTGCTGCCCCTACCCCATGTGTGGTTCCCTCAATCCACCCTCGATGCTGTTACAGGGTTGGGGACCACTCCATTCTGTCAGACAGCATCGTTACAATGACACAGGAGGAGACCATTCCGCCACTCTAAGGAATTACACAGGATTATAGAATTAATTCAGCTCATTCAGTACACTACACAGTCCAGGAGGAGACCATTCAACCCACCTCAGTTGCTACACAGGAATAGGGAAGCTGTCGCTTACAGGAAATAGAAAGTAGAGATAAATGTTTATTTTCAGGCTGCAAAGCTGTAACTGATGGAGTGCCTCAGAGATCACTGTAGGGTCATAATTGATCAACAATCTGTATCAAAGATCTGGAGGAAGGGAAGGGAATGACTTGGAGCTCAATTAGCTCGTACACAAAGATAGTCATTCGATGTGTCGTCAAATGGAGGTAGTGAGTCTGCAATGTGATACAGACAGGGAAGGTTAGTGAGCAAACCTTCAGCAGAAGGAACACACGGTAAGTTGTCTATTTGGCATGAAGGTTGAAACAATGGTAAACAATTTAAATGGAGAGAGATTGCCGAACTCTGTGATACAGGAGGTTTCCATGTTCTTGTGACATGAATCATATGAAGTCAGATGCAGCAAGTGATTTGGAAGGTAAGTGGAATGATGCTGTTTTTGGCAAAAGGTATCAGGTTTAATTACAGGAATGTTTTACTGCATCTGTACAGGGCATTGCTGAGACCACACCTGATGTACTGTGTGCAGGATTGATCCCCTAACACTAAAATAAAAATATATAATTATTTTCGAAGATTTTCAAAGAGGTTTCCCTTTACTCTTTCCTGGAATGCCGGCCTTTTGTTATGGGGGATTATCCGTTTTGATCTGAGCTGAGAAATAATATTGAACCATCCATGACTTTCTGAAAAGTGTATCAGCTGGATGCATATTATCTCCTGTCAGGGAGACTAAAGCTAGAGAATAAACTTTAAGAAAAAGATGCATTAATATTAACACACAGACTATGAAGACACCTACCAATATTTACAAATTATACAGATACATGTAAGCATGTCAGTAAATTATAAAGTGGGGACATTTTTTTGAGATTGAATGGAATTGTGTACAACAAGAGCAATGATGCCCCTGCATATAATCCATCATCAGGTTTTCCAGAGAATGTTCCAGGAGATCGCACATGGCCCAGTTTGGTGTTCAGTTGACAAAATTGTATGTTCCAACACAGAGGGAGAAACATGTTCCCTGTCTGAGCAGCAGCAGCCGATTGATCCCTCTCTTTTACTTTTCTTCCACCCGATAGCAAAGTATGAGACCAAAAAATCTCTGAGTCATCTTTATTACTTGCGACGGATTCCTGTTCAGGATTCACTGGAATCTCTCCACTGCCTGAAAATGAAGGGAATTCAGCCAAATCCAACTGTTCCAGAAAGAAATCATACTACCAGTAGCTTGTGTGAGCAGAATAACTTGAAATGCAGAATAACATTTGGGGCACTCTGTCATGTCAACATTTGTTATGAGTTCAACTTTCTGTGTCTCACATTTTTCTCGAAAATGACTTACTCAGAGACCTATATCATTGGCCACATCACTAAACTGATTGCATTTAAGTTTGGTGTAAACAGTGGAGGAGTGGGACTGGAAATGGACATAGTGACCCTCCAACATTTGTTGGAACACAAATGAGAAATTCTCAAAGGGCTGTTCAAGTGGAAATTCTCTTCCCCAGAGGATTGTCGTGCCTGGATGTTTGCATTTATTCAAAGTAGTTTTTGTTATGTAGTAAAATGGTATACAGACAGAAACAGACAGGGTGCTGAGACCAAAACCACATGGAGCAGTGACAAAGTATCTAATAGCCCACTCCTGCTGATCAGTCCTGTGTTGCTATGTTTTTGTTCAATCCCTCACAGCTCCCGCAAGGGGAAGATGGAGGCCACTTGTCCCAGATACCTGGTCAACAGTAACACAGGATCTCATTCAGTCCCACAAGACTGTCACACATGTTTGGTGTAGGTTGGAAAATGTTATTTGGTTCAAAAGACGCCTCTGGTTTCTTTACAGAGTGTTTCCTCTCTGAAACTTGTGGTTCATTTGTTGGTCATATTATAAACCCTGATTCACTGTGAATACAGTCCCCATACCTCAACCAGACATGACTCACAAAATACTTTACTCTCTCAGATTGCAACGTTGAATAAAAGAACGTTCAAGAAAATTACAACCATTAACTTTGCAATTACTGAATATAAAGACAAAAGGAACAGGATCAGATAATGCGGATGATCAAGACATTGCATAGCATCATGACTGATCTACTGTTGACAGTAACTTCTCTTTAATGCCCAATTATTCACCCTTAGTTCTCTGACAGGTCATAAATCCACCTACCTCCTCCTTAAATGCTTTCAGTGATGTATCTCCCCTAGCTCTTCAGCCCAGATAATTCCTGACAGTGGTTACCTTCTGTGAAAGGAAAACACTCGCTACACATACATTGTCATCTATTCATATGAACAAAAGGCGAACACAAGGGCTCAGAAAAGAGTGAATGCCTTTGATACCAAGGTAGTATTAGACTGAGGATGGCATCGGGACCACCTACTCATTAGAGCTGAATAAGAATCAGGTGTAACCATCCCACTGGACGGGTACTTTCAGAACACAAATAAAGAGGTTTGTGGTCAGTCGCCAACAATCCTCTCAGTCCCAAGATATCTCTGCAGGAGATCCTCAGGTTAGCCCCCTCAGCACAAACATCTTCAGCTGCTCCTTCAATGTCTTTTCCCATCATAAGATCTGAAGTAGGTATGATGACTGAAGATCACAGAATGTTCAGAACATTTTGTCCCCTATCAGCTCCTGAACCATTCTGTGTCCATGTGCAGCAAGACCCGGACAGCATTCCGGTTTGTGCTGTTAAAGTGTCGGTAACATTTATGTAACAGCACGGCCGGACACTGCACATTTCCACAGTTAAAAGAGGAGTTCATTCAGCATCTCAAACTCGTTGCACACGGGTATGAGCTAGCATTCAGGAACAGGAAGAGTGACAGCACATTCAATACTCCTGCCTGTTACACAGGAAGAAGAGTGGTCTGTTCAGTGCATCGAGCTGTTAAACAGGAGCAGGCAGAGCCCAATAAGAGTCTTACACCTGCTCAATGAGACC
Organism: Hemiscyllium ocellatum; assembly: GCF_020745735.1. Classification (NCBI taxonomy): domain Eukaryota; kingdom Metazoa; phylum Chordata; class Chondrichthyes; order Orectolobiformes; family Hemiscylliidae; genus Hemiscyllium; species Hemiscyllium ocellatum. Next base: position 676,856 of record NW_026868283.1, read on the forward strand.
AGGAGGAGGCTATTCATCCCCATGAGACAGTTATACAGGAACATGAGGGGGTCATTAATATTCCAACATGACAAACCAATGAAACTGAGACTGCACTGTTAGAGGGCTGTATGGCGTTAATCATAGTTCCATTGTTTGCAGAACGTATGCGACTTTAACAAGCTTTGCTGGCAATGAGGAGGGAAGCCAAACGATTTGTGACAAATCTCAAGGAGGCATTTCCAACTCCGAGAATACACACCCATGTTCTCCATGGAGATCAGAATCTGGTGGGAATAGTTAACTGTTTTAGCATGAAAGTATTGTGTCTGCTGTAGGGATTGCGGATAACGAGACTTTCAGTGCAGGACCTTACACCAAATGCACTGTATTAATGTGGGGAGAGTTTATTCAAACACTGGCCCTCTGTCTCTCTCATGTGAAATGGGGATTGGGTATTGAGTGAAGGGAATATTTTCAGAGGCTCTTAAATTACCGTCAGTCATGTAACCTGAGTAGAAAAGAAGCCATGGAATATTTCACCATATCAGTGTCTATTTAGAACATCGTGAGTGACTGTCCCTCCCCCTCAAGGTTCAATGAAATCAACTCTCATTCTCTCACAACGCCAGAGATTAATCTTTACTCTCTCCTCATGGCACCATCATCCCAAGAATGAGTCTGGTGAAACTCTATTGCACTCTCTCTGTGGCAAGGCGATCATTCCTAATAAGGGAGAGAAAGTCTGTTCACAATATCACAAATACTGCCTCAACAACGCTCACAGCAATGATCACAATAACTCTTTTTCCTCTTAGACATCTCTGTTTATTTTCTGTAACATAAAACAGACTTTCTTTCTCTCCACACTGCTGGAAAGAGTCAACTCTTTATAATGAAATTATTGTTGCTGCTGTCGAGATTATGGAATAATAACTGTAGTAATGTTGGGAGAGTTTATTTTAAAGCCTGAACCTCTCTCTCTCTCTCTCTCTCTCACTCTCTCTCTCTCTCACTCTCTCTCTCTTTCTCTTTCTCCTCTATTTTCCCTCTGTCTCAGTCGAAATAGGGAGTGGGGGTGGTTGGGTTGAGGCTCTTAAACTATCGAGAATCATGTAATCTGAGTGAAAAAAAGCCATGGAACTTATCATCGTATCAGTGTCTGTTAAGTACGTCATGAGTGATTGTCCATCCCCCTTAAGGTTCGATGCAATCACCACTTATTCTCTCACTAAGCTTCACTCACTGTTCATGGTGCCATCATCCCAGGGATTAGTCTAGTGAAACGTGAGAGAAAGTCTATCCATAGTGCCCCAAATACTGTCTCAACAACACTCTCGAGGATGATCACAAAACATATTTTCTCTCATTTAAACACCGCCATTTCTTTCCTGTGCCACAAAAAGCCATTCCTTCTCTTTGAACTACGACTGACATGGAATTTATAAGTCCCTTACATCTGTACGTCAGCATCAATAAAGCCAGCATAAGAGATACCTATGGAGATGTGCATCACTGTCAGGGAGAATTTCAATGACATTGAATACACCTAAAATAGGGGATGATCACGTAAGATGTAGCAATACAGAAAAGGGACAGAGAAAGGGAGCTATCTTTACTTTTGCTCTTCTCTCACAGGATGTATGCTGCCCTGGTGAGGCCAGCATGTTATGTACATCTTGAACTGAGTGGCTGGTTCAGCTGTTCCACAGTACCGTAAAGTGTAAAATGCATAGCTATGGATTTGTAGTGTTACTACGCAGGTTAAATCTTCCTGCTTAATTAAAACCAGCAACAGAGGAAAGATTTATCCCATGCAGGGATTTGTGATAATTCTAGAGTCCAAATCTATTTAAAGTAAAAATTAACAACTTTATTTCTTAAAGTATAACAGAGAATAATAAACGAATGACTATTTACAACTTCTTCCTCTAACCTGTCTTTGACCTTCCCCCTCCGGAATATTAGTCCGAGAAGACTCCTAATTAAGCTTTACAAAACAAAATTTCTTATCTCAGAACCAGGAAGCTTTCAGCTTTCGGTTCTTCTCCATTCCTGTCTTCTTTTCTTCTTGGGCACTCTGCTTCACCAGTTACTAATCATTGAAAGTACCTATAGGAGAGCTGTTTTTTCAGGCAGTCTTTGTATGCTAGTAGCTTGGCAGTTCTCCTCTCAACTGTTCAATTTTCCATGATCTTGTACCACCAAAATATTGGGGATTATATCATTGACTTTTAAGATTGACAATATAATACATTCAAACTTGGTTGGAGGAGGGTATTTTCGGGTACAATTTAAAATGTTTTGCTGAATTTGTTTTTGTTTCGAGACAATGAGCTAATCGGGTTGTTTGACCAAATGTTACATTATATCTATTTTTCAGAACACTTGTGCTGTCAGGTAGTTATTACTGGCTTTTAATTCTCTCAAAGGTACACTTCACCCATGTGTTCATCACAGAAGTCACAAGGCAACCTGACGAGGGAAGCATGACACATTGACTTCCCTAAAGATCTTGAGGCAAGCAGATTGATTTTTATAGCAAATGATTATGGTTGCTTTTAAACTCCCCAATTTCCTTCATGAGATATCAACAGACCATTATTCTGTGGCTCTAGGTTATGAGTCACTGGCTTGACCACCATAAACTGTCTTTACGTATGTGCAAGTTCTCAAGAGCAATTATTTAGTGACGGACATGTGGTTAGAAGGAATGTGGAACTGTTGCATCCGGATTGAACAAAGGCACAAATGGTTTATTCAGATGTTGCACTGAGACTGAGGACGAGACTGGGATATCATGATGGTGGTATTGGACAGGATTGGTGAGTGGGGAGGACATGGAGATGTAAATCTGTGAAGGACAAAATGGATTATGGAGTTTGTGAACAGTTTGCTTCCTTCTCGTGTATCAGTGAGTAATTTATAAATAGTAGTTTGATAGTTATAATATATATATAAAATGAAATGAATTTTTGTTTGGAACTGAAGACATTGTCTTGCACTTTCCAAATTTTATATATCACGGCAGAAATTCAGTTCAACGCAGTTTAGTAATCAAATATAATGACTTACCAGGAACACCAACTATAGCGAGGATGGGATAGTAACCACCTTGAATAATCCAAAGGATATCCTGGATCCGATATGCTAATGATATCCAAGGCTGAGAAAGATAGTAAAGACCCAAGGATAACCTCCTGTTTGTTATTATAATATTGCAGTCTAATATTCTCAGATCCTGATACGTTGTTGAACCATTCCAGTCTATTGATCTCAGATTCTGATGCATCGTTGTACCATTGCAGTTTACTGATCTTAGATTCTGATCCCTTATTGGAACATCCCAATCCAAGGTCCTCAGATTATGAACCATTATTGTAACGTTCCAGTCTAAGGTTCTCAGATTCTGATCTCGCCTCCCCTCTCTCTCGAGCTGCTCCCTGTTAGTGCTGTCAGTGATGCTCCTACGCATACTATGGGATAACACATTGAAAAGAGTCCATTTATCATTCAACGATGGAAACTCTCCACTGGGATAATTAGAATCCACGGAGATTGACATTAATTACAGTTACTAAACAAATAGCTCCAGTTAACCCCTTTCAATTTAATATTGATTTTATTAAAATTCAAAAGAACGTTTAGAATTTACACATTTGGCATGGGATATGTGGGGGTGGCTGCGGAAAGAAATATTGCAGATGGTCGATAGAATGCGTGTAATCATTCAATCTGCCTTGGATATGGGAGTAATGTCCAATGATTGTCAGAATATAAACAAGTTTCTCCGTTTATGAATTGAAACATACATTCTTTAACTACTGATCAGTGATTATAATGTCAGTAAAATATGGAGACAACTTTTCTAGTGCATAATCTGACAGGAAAATATGCCTACGACAACATGAGTGATAACAGACAAATGGAATGGATATGTTAACAGAAAATATGACGTGACACGCAATTCAGATGGTTATTCGAGGATCAGAGAGGGCTGGTGAGGGTCATGCGGTTAATGTTATCGATGGCAATCAACTGTGATTAAGTACCATTCACTGGATTTCAGTTGCAGTGTGATTATGATATTGGGGACATGGCTTCTGAGACTGGGGGGGGGAACATGAGATTTCCCAGTCATCAGTATTGAAATGTTACTCTTTATAAATCATTTGAAGATCAAATGCCAGTATACAACAGCAAGGAGGAATGAGGAGAGCCAATATTATCCATATAACCAGAAGACATTGGAGCAGAAATTTGGCCAGTAGTTCCATTGCGCCTGCTCCACCATTCAATGATGGCTGTTAAGCTTCTCAACCCTATTCTCCCGCTTACTACCTGTAACCCTTGATCCCCTTTTCAGTCAAGAACATATCTGTCTCACTCTTAAATATACTCAATGACCTGGATTCTATAGCTCTCTGGGGCAGTGAATTCTATAGATTCACCACTCTCTGTCTGAATAGGTTTCTCTTTATCTCTGTTTGAAAAGGTCTTATCTTTACTCTGTGCTCTCGGGTGCTAGTCTCTCGTACCATTCGATATGTCTTCCTAAATCCACTCTGTCCCAGTTCATTTAGTATTCTGTAAGTTTCAATTAGACCTCCCAACGTTCTTCTGAACTCTATCAAATATAGACCCAGAGCCCTCAAATATTCTTCATTCCTGGCACCATTCTCGTGAAGCTCGTCTGAAAACGCTCCAGGATCAGTCCATCCTTCTTGAGATATGGGACCCAAAACTGCGCACAATAATCCAAATGTGGCATTACCAAAGCCTTGTAGAGCCTTAGAAGTACATCCCTGCTTTAATACTTAAGCCTTCTTGAAATAAATGTCATCATTGTATTTGCCTTCTGAGCTACTGACAACCTGCAAGCTTACCTTTCAAGACTCCTGGACTGGAACCCCTTGGTCTTTTTGCATGTCAGATTTCTGAATTCGTTTGCTATGTAGAAAATAGCCCATGCCTCTATTCATCCTGGCAAAAATCTTTCCCACACTCTCCCACATTGTACTCCATCTCCCACTTCTTCGCTCACTCTCCAAACCTGTGAAAATCCTTCAGCAGGTGAAAGTGAGGACCGCAGATGCTGGAGATCAGAGTCAAAACATGTGGTGATAGAAAAGCACAGCCTTTCAGGCAGCATCCGAGGAGCAGGGTATTCACCGTTTCAGGCATAAAGCCTTCATCAGGAGTGTCGGGTGAGCGGAAGCGGGAAGAGAGATAAATGGGAGGGGCTGGCGCTGGGAGGAAGGTAACTTGGAAGACGGCACCTAGATGAAGGTGAGTGGTGATAGTGATAGGTCAGAGTGGAAGGTAGAGTGGACAGACTGGAAGGAAGAAGGACAGGTATGACAGTTCAAGAGGACGATACTGAGTTGGAGGGTTTGATCTGGGATAAGGTGGAGGGAGGGGAGATGAGAAAACTGTTGAAATTGCACTTGATAACGTGTGTTTGCAGGGTCACAAGGAAGAAGATGATGCATTCTTCCTTCAGACGTCAGGTGGCAAGAATCTGGCAAGGGAGGAGGTCGAAGACTTGCAAGACCTTGGCGGAGTGGCAGGAAGAGTTGAAGTATTCTGCCACAGGGCAGTGGGGTTATTGGGTTTGGGTGACCGAGAGTGTTCCCTGAATCGTTCTGCAAGTTGACGTCCTGTCTCGCCAATGTAGTGGAGACCAGGAGCAATGGACAGACTGGATGTGGTGTTTGGATGCACAGGATGTTCTCTGCCTGATGTGGAAAGCTCCATTTGGACCTTGGGTGAAGGTGAGGAGAAAGGTATTGGCACAGCTTTCATATCTCTTGCAATGGCAAGGGAAGGTACCAGGTGTGGAAGGTGACTCTGTGGGGCCGCGTGGACCTAAAAAGGGAAGTTGTGAGGGAATGGTCTCAGCAGTTTGATGATAGGAATGGGACGAAGTATATCTCTGGTGGTGGGGTCTGACAGTTGGTGGCAGAAATGGCGGAGGATGATGCGTTGTATCCTGGGGTTGGTGGGGAGGAAGACGAGCACCAGAGATGTTCTACGTTGCTGTAGTTGGAAGTGTGGAGTTCAAGGATGGAGGTGTGGGAAGTTGAGGAAATGCGCTCGAGCACCCGCCTGTAGCGGAACCTCCTCTTCAATGCTATCTGTCCCTCTATCTGTCTTTGCACTGTCTGAAAGCTTAACCAAAATGCTCTCAGTTCCGTCATATAGATAATGAATGCACAATGAAACGCTGTGGTTCCATCACTGAGTCTTGTGGAACACCACTTGTCACTGGCTGCCATCCTGAGAAGAACCCTTTGATCCCCACTCTCTGCTTTCTATCCATGCTAGCACCTTGCCTCCAAACATGGGCCCATATTTTTCCCAATAGCCTCATGCATGGCACTTTGTCAAAGGATTCTTGAGGTGCAGATGGATAACATCCCTTCGATCTAATCTGCTCATTACTGCCTCAAAGCATTCTAGCAGGTTTGTCAGGCATGACCTCCCGTTGAGAAAACCCGGCTGACTCTGTCCTATTTTACGAAAGTCCCCCAAGTGTCAGAAATCCAATTCTTCACGATGGATTCCAGGATATTACCCACAACCAAGGTTAGGTTAATTAGTCTGCAGTTTTCCATCTTCTGCCTAACTCCCTTATGAAACGGGGTGTCATGTCAGCAAGTTTACAGCCACTTGACCCTTTCGTGGTTTTAGTCATTTTTGAAGGATTACCACTTACACTAATTTCATGCTATCTCACTTACAAGGTTTTGGTATAGTCTAACTGGTCCAGGTGAGCTATCTACATTCAGGCCATTCCGTTTTCTAACATGTTCTTCTCGGTGATGCCCACCGTATTCAGGACTGCCCTCTCACTCTCTTCAATTCTTGGGAAATTACTCGTGTCTTCCACCGTGAAGACTGATGCAAAGTTCCTCAGCTATTTCATTGTTTCCCACTACTGTCTCCCCAGCATCATTTTCTAGTGTTCCATATTCACTTTTACCTGTCTTTTGCACTTTATATATCTAAAGAATCCCTTACAGTTTCCTTTGTATTAGTTGTTAGGTTCGCACCACATTTAATCTTCTCCCTCCTTATTTATTTTCCCTTGCCTTTTGTTGGCCCCAATTCTTCAGTTTCCTCTGCCCTTCACCGCATTATATGCTTGCTCTTTTGCTTATATGCAATCCCCTACTTCCCTTGTCAGCCCTGGTTGTCTCATCCTCCCTATACCATGCCTCTATTACTCAGCATGAATCTGTTTTGTCTCCTGCAGTAATCTTGGAATCTCCTGACATTGCTGTTCCCCTGTCTTTCCTGTTAGATCCCTGTCCAGGTCAATTCGACCCAGCTTCTCCCTTATGCCGCAGTTGTCTTTATTCAGCTGAAATACTGTTAACTCTGATTCTTTCTCCTCTCTCAAATTTCAGAATAAATTCAGTCATGTTCTGATCACTGCTTCTGAAGTTTTCCTTCATGTTAAGCTCCCTTATCTAGCCTGCGTCATTAAATCCTGTGTCATTTGTTCCCGAGTGAGCTCCACCACATGATGCTCCAAAAAGCCATCCTGTAGACATTCCTCAAATTCCTTTTCTTGCGATTCACTACCAACCTGGTTTCCCATTCCATCCCACTTGCATATTGAAATCCCCCTATGATCTCTGTAACTTTGTCTTTCCTACAGATCTTTTCTATCTCTTGGTGTATCTTGCACCCAGCTCGTGACTACTCGTTGGAGGCCTGTGCAATTCTTCAACTGTGGTTGTCTTTCCTTTGTGATTCCTCAATTGTACCCACGCAGTTTCTATACCATCTGACCTTACTTTCTTTCTTACTATAGATTTAATTTCATTTCTTATTAATATTGTAAACCCATTCCATCTGCTACTTATCTTTTCGATAGGATATATGTCCTTGATTAGCCTGACCCCTTGCAGCCACTTCTCTGTGATGCCCATCACATCATACCTACCAATTTCAATCTGTGGCACAAGCTCATTTACTCTATTCCTTATACTGCGTGCATTCAGATATACCCCCTTCAATCTCTATTAACGGTCCCTCTTCTCATTGCCATTTGTTTGTCCAGTGTGCTTGACGTTTGATTGCTTCCACTTTCCATACACTCTGTCCTGTTTGCGTCTGTGCTGGAGATTTTAATAACCTTCCCTGAGCTTTGTACCCTTACCTCCTCTTTTCTAATTAAACCCTATAACGGACACCCCCTCCCCCCCTCCCCCCCCCCCCCCCCCCACACGCACACCTTATGTTAAAATACACTTGTAATGTGGAGCTATATGAATTGAAATGTGACTTACAAAACCACGGACGATGTCAAACTTTATCGGACATTTGACCCGCAGCTGAGATGCTGATTTCCCTCTTGTCAGTGATCCCCCTCGCTGAGATTCTCTCACCCTGTCTCTGACATAGTGTCTAGCGGGACTACAAGTTCGTGTTGGCCTAGAATATTTAAATTAATTCACCTTCTCCCTGGAACCAATCTAGTGTTCTTTTGGATTCTACTCAGCCGTCATTACTCCAGCTCTGTACTGGTGATATATGATCTGGGCTGACAGCATAGTGTTCATAAGGTATGGCAACAAAGGGCTTGCAGTCTGTGGGAGCTTCTAAGTAAAATTTCTCTGTATTTCTCCTCATGCAGTCTTCTGATCTAACTTCACACTCGTCTGACACACCTTGTTCTCACTCACTCTGTTGCTCCATTTTCTCTCCATTCCTTTTATCTCTCTTTGCTCCCTTTTTCTGCTTTTCTCTCTCTCTCTCTCTCTCTCACACACACACACACACACACACACAAACACACACACACACACACACAGACACACAAACACACACACACACACACACACACACACTGTTCTCTCTTTTTTAAAATTGTGATGGTGGAGAGGTCATCAGTGTAAAATGGGCTAAATGATCTCCTTCAGTGCTCTATTAATTCTGAAGCTCTCTGCCCCACAATAAAGAGTTTAGGTGCCTGAGGAGACATGCCGGTCCTGCGAAGGACACAGTGAAGAATCATCCTTTATCTCTTCCTGTTGTCTAATATGCAGCTGCCTTGAAATACCTGTTCAAATAAAATAGATTGAAATTCGAGCAGTCGGGAGGACGTTCACCAGATGATTTTGCTGTCAGGGTTTAACAAGCAGTTCCCACATACAAAATGTGGATTTGCCTGATAGCAGCTCCTCCCTGTTGTGTTTCTGTGCGCCGAGCTTGGATTCTGTGTTGCAGACATTTCACCCTATGTCTAGGTGACATCCTCAGTGCTTGGGAGTCTCCTGTGAAGCGCGTGTGTGATGTTTCATCCGGCATTTGCAGTGATTTGTGTCTGCGCTTCTGGTTGTCAGTTCCAGCTGTCTGCTGCAGTGGTCGGTATATTGGGTCCAGGTCGATATGCTTATTGATTGAATCTGTGGATGAGTGCCATGCCTCTAGGAATTCCCGGGCTGTTCCCTGTTTGGCTTGTCCTATAATAGTAGTGTTGTCCCAGTCGAACTCATGTTGCTTTTCATCAGAGTGTGTCGCTACTAAGGATAGCTGGTCCTGTTTATCCTATGTAGTGTTTTGTGCAGTCCTTGCATGAGATTTTTGTACACTACAATGGTTTTGCTCATGCTGGGTATCAGGTCCTTTGTCCTGTTGAATTGTCTGAGAGTGGCTGTTGGTTCATGTGCTGTTATGAGTCCTAGTGGTCGCAGTAGTCTGGCTGTCAGTTCAGCAATGTTCTTCATGTATGGTAGTGTGGCTCGTCCTTTCTGTTGTGGCATGTCCTCATTCCTTTGTCTTTCCCTTAGGCATCTGTTGTTGAAATTGCACGGGTATCCGTTTTGGCGAATGCATTGTATTGGTGTTCTTCTTCCTCTATTTGTAGTTCTGGTGTGCTGCAGTGTGTTGTGGCTCTTTTGAACAGTGTCTTGATGCAACTTTTTTTGTATGCGTTGAATTGGTGGCTTTCGTAGTTTAGGACTTGGTCTGTGTGTGTGGCTTTACTGTATACTTTGTGGTGAATTCTCCGTTCGGTGTTCTCTGTACCATCATGTCTAGGAATGGCAGTTGTTTGTCCTTTTCTTCCTCTCTCGTGAATCTGATTCCTGTGAGTGTGGTGTTGATGATCCGGTGTGTGTTCTCTATTTCTGTGTTTTTAATGATTACAAAGGTGTCGTCCACATATGTGACCCAGAGTTTGGGTTGAATTTGCGGTAAGACTGATTGTTCTAATCTTTGCATTACCGCTTCTGCTGATTCCAGAGATGGGTGAACCCATGGGTGTGCCGTTGATTTGTTCATATCTTTGGTTGTTGAATGTGAAGTGTGTTGTGAGGCATAAGTCCAGTAAGTTTGAGTATGCCATCTTTGTGATAGGTTTCCCATCTTGTTGTCTGTTCTGTATGGCCAGCAGGTTGGCTATTGTTTCCCTGGCGAGGGTTTTGTTGATAGAGGTGAACAGTGGCGTTACATCGAATGAGACGATAGTTTCTTCCTTGTCTTTGTGTATATTTCTGTTGATGTCCAAGAATTCCTGTGTTGACTGCATAGAGTGCCTGGATCCACTGATCCGATGCTTCAGTTTCAGCTGTAGTTCTTTAGTCAGTTTGTGAGATGGTGTCCCCGGTAGTGATACTATGGGTCTGAGTGGGATGTCTGGTTTGTGAACTTTTGGTAGTCCATACAATCTGGAAGGGTTGTTGCTTTCAGATTTCATTCCCTGTAGGTCAAACCTGGTCATCTGTCAGTTTTTTTTGTAGGTTCCTCAGTGTGTTGTTTATCCTATTGGTGAGCTGTGGGGTGGGGTAGAACTCCCTCTTTTGATAGGTGTTGGTATCTGCAAGTAGCTGTTGCGCTTTTTTGGATGTAGTCTGCTTTGTCCAGGATGACCGTTATTCTGCCTTTATCTGCTGGTAGTGTGATTATGTTCTTATCGTTTCTTAGCGCTTTTAGTGCTTCCCTCTCCTTGGTATTGAGGTTATGTGTTTGTCTTTTCCTTATTATCAGGGGTACGATACTTTGTCTCACTGTATGTTGTGTCTCTTCTGTCTGTCCCTTGTTTCTGTGTGCATTCTAGTGCTGCTAGGAAGTCTGCTGTCTTGGCGTCCCTGTGGTTGCAGTTGAGCCCCTTGGCCAGTATTGTTCTTTCCGAGTCTGTGAGCTGTCTGTGGGAGAGATTTCTAACCCAGGAATGTGTTGTGGTGTCCTCTCTGTTGTGTGTTAGTTTGGGCGTTTTTTTTGTTTAAATGACTTTTTTTGCAGTGTGTGGTTCTGTTCTGTCCTATGGTGATGGCCTGTTCTACGATCCGGGTCCATTCCTGATTGGTGGTTTTTGAAATTAATGATTTTTGGCGCGCAGTTTCTTGTCTGTACTTGTGTAGTCTGTTGTGTGCGTCTGGGAACACACACCGGATCAGCAACGCCACATTCACACTAGAGAGGAAGAAAAGGACAACCAACTCCCATTCCTAGACGTGACTGTACAGAGAACACCGAATGGAGAATTCGCCAGAAAGGTATACAGAAAAACCATGCACACAGACCAAGTTCAAACTACGAAAGCAACAACCCCAACACACACAAAAGAAGTTGCATCAAGACACTGTTCAAAATGGCCACAAAACACTGCAGCACACCAGAAATGAAAAAAGAGGAAGAAGAACACCTATACAATGTATTCACCAAAAGCAGATACCCCCGCAATTTCATCAACAGTGCCTAAGGGAAATAAAACGGAATGAGGACATGCCACAACCCAAAGGACTAGCCACACTACCATACATCAAAAACATTTCTGAACTGACAGCCAGACTACTGCGACCACTAGGACTCATAACAGCACACAAACCAACAGCCACTCTCAGACAACTCACCAGGCCGAAGGACCCGATACCCAGCATGAGCAAATCCAATGTGGTGTACAAAATCCCATGCAAGGACTGCACAAAACATTACATAGGACAAACAGGAAGACAGCTAACTTCATCCATGAACACCAACTAGCCAGGAAACGACACGACCAGCTATCCTTAGTAGCCACACACTCAGATGAAAAGCAACATGAGTTTGTCTGGGACAACACTACTGTTATAGGACAAGCCAAACAGAGAACAGCCCGGGAATTCCTAGAGGCATGACACTTATCTACAGATTCAATCAATAAGCATTTTGACATGGACCCAATATACAGGCCACTGCAGTTGATAGCTGGAACTGACAACCAGTAGCGGCAGATACAAATCACTATAAATGCCGGAGGAAACACCATAGACGCGCCTCACAGGAGGCTCCGAAGCACTGAGGATGTCACCTAGACAGGGGACGTAACTTCTTCAACACAAATTCCCAGTTCGGCGAACAGAACCACAACACCAAGACAATACAGCAGTCGGGTGATCACGGTAGCTCTGGCTGAGGGGAAACATTGACGAGGGCAGGGTAAGGGAAGGCAATAATTCTGTGAGCATTCAAGTCAGTTCAATGTGAATGTGTACAAATGCGGAGTGAACAATCCAAAGCGAGTCCATGAGCTCAGTATGTGTCCCAGAGCACAGTGTCCTTGCAGGAGTATTGAGGGTGTACAAACACGGAGAGAGCAGACCAGAGAGACAGGCCATGAGCTGGTTGGGTGTCCCTGAGCACAGTGTCCTTGCAGCAGCCTTGCACTGAGATTTGTCAGTGCACCCTGAGCTGCAGCATTGAAGTAAAGACGCGTACTGTCAATGGATCGGAGATGTGCTGGGATGGCATGGCAAAGCTGGCATGTGACAGATGCCAGCATTGGTGGATGTGGAGTACATGCAGCTTCTGTCCCCCGAGACGCTGGTGTTCAAGAGATAGAAGGTCACAGGAGCAAGGGGCAAGATGGAGTCCCCGGTTACCAGCTCGGACTTTCACATCCAACTCTCCATATTGAGTTTCCCGCCTGTGGGAGGGAGGGTATGAAGCTGCAAGTTGTTGAGGAGAGATCCACTGAATGTGGCTGTTGATCATCAGTCATCATTCAGTCAACATCGTGCCGCTCCTGCACTCAAATCTTGTTTTAAAGAGCAGTCCAGCACAGGAACAGGCCCTTAATCCCAGCAAGCCCACACATGATGCCGTTCTCCAGTTAAAAAGAAAGTTTTTGCTCCGACACCCTCTATGTCATTCGGTTCCCTACATATTCATATTTGTGACAAGATCCCTCTTACACCTTGTTATATTAGCTCCTTCCCCTCTATCTGTGCATTCCAGGCACTTGCACGTTCTGTCTGGAAAAGCAAAAATAAAACTTGCCGATCATATCTCCTGAACGTTCTCCCTTTTACTTAAACGGTCATGAGTAAATGATACTTCTACTTTGGGAAAAAAACGCTTCTAACTGTCCTTTTATCTATGCATCTGATAATTTTGTAAATATCTGTCAGGTAGCCCCATAGCCAATAATGCCCAGGTGCATACAAACCATGTTTGTTCAATTTCTCCTTCTAGCTAATACCCTCCAAACAAGGCAACATCCTGGTAAAACATTTCCATACCCTCTCTAACACTTCCACGTCATTCTGCTGGTGTGGCAACCAGTCATGTACACAATATTCTAAATGTGCCCGAACTAAGTTTCTCTACAGCTACAATATGACCTGCTAATTTTCATACTGTATGCTCTGATGCATGTCTGCAAGTTTGCCATCAGTCTTCTTGATCACCCTATCCACCCGTGTTGCCACTTTCTGGGAACTGTGGAGCTGTACACCTAGATCCCTTCGGATGTTGATGCAGCCAGTAGTTTTTCCATCCACTTTATACTTCTCTCCTGCATTAGACCTTCTAAAACTCATCACGTTGCAACTGTCCAGATAAAGTTACATCTGTGTTTTTCTGTCCAAGTCTGCAGCTGACCTATATCCTGCTGTATTCTCTGGCAATCATCCTCACAATCTGCAACTCCACAAATCTATTTACAGATCTCCAGTCACAAAAACACTGTTCCACCACGACTCTGTCTTCTTTGGCCAAGCAGTTCTCCATCCATCTTAGTAACTGACCACTGATCCCACTTCACCTTCTGTATGAGCCTGCCATAAGGAACCATATCAAAGGCCTTGCTAAGGTCCAAACAGCCAACATCCAGCCCCATGCCCTCAACAATCAATTTTGTCGCTTCCTCAAAATAATCAGTCAAGTTTGTGACACAGGATATTACCCACACAACTGTGTTGCCTGTTGCTCTTAAGTCCATACTAGAATACTGTTGGAGCTGCACACATTCAGACAAGTGATTATTCCATCATTTCCTAACTTAAACCTTTGAGTTTAGATTAGATTCCCTACGATGTGAAAAAAGGCCCTTCAGCCCAAAAAGTCTACACCAACCCTCAGCAGATTAACCCAACCAGACCCATTGCCCTGCCCTGTACTTAACCCTGACTAATGCATCTAACACAATGGGCAATTTAGTATGGCCAATTCACCTGACCTATACATCTTTGGACTGTAGGAGGAAACTGGAGCACCCAGAGGAAACTAACACAGACACGTGGGGAATGAGGAAACTCCACACCGACAGTCACCCAAGGCCGGAATTGAACCTAGGACCTTGGTGCTGTGAGGCAGCAGTGCTAAGCACTGAGCTCTTGATGGTTACTGTACAGTGGGAGGTATGTCAGGCCGTGATGGTTACTATATAGTGGGAGTTATGTCTGTCCGTGATGGTTACTCTAGAGTGGGAGGTTCGTCGGGGTGTGACGGTTACTGCACTGTGGGGGCTATGTTGGGCCGTGATGGTTACTGTACAGTGGGAGGTATGTTGGCCCGTGATGGTTACTATATAGTGGGAGGTATGTCAGACCGTGATGGTTACTGTACAGTGGGAGGTAAGTCGGGCCGTGATGGTTACTGTACAGTGGGAGGTATGCGGGGCCGTGATGGTTACTGTACAGTGGGAGGTATGTCAGGCCGTGACGGTTATTGTACAGTGGGAGGTATGTCGGGCCGTGATTGTTACTGTACAGTGGGAAGTATGTCGGGCTGTGACGGTTACTGTACAGTAGGAGTTACGTCAGACCGTGATGGTTACTGTACGGTGGGAGGTATGTCGGGCTGTGATGATTATTGTACAGTGGAAGGTATGTCAGGCCGTGATGGTTACTGTACAGTGGGAGGTATGTCGGGCCGTGATGGTTACTGTACAATGGGAGGTATGTCGGTCCACGAAGTTGCAGACTTGTATGAGTTGTGCACAACATGATTCTGCTGCTTCTGATGGGTTATTGTACCTCATGGATGCATCGTCATTAGTTGCTTAATCTGTTTGAAGTCTGTACCATTCAGTACATATCATGATGAGGAGGGTCTGCAAAATGTGAAGATAGCCCTTTCTCCCCATAAGGACTGTGCAGTGAACATTGTTACCGATATATGAAATGGAGGGGTGTATCTGCAGCAGGCAGATCGGTGATGATGTGGTCAATTATAGGTTTCCCTTTTATTGGTTTCCCATAACCTGCCGCAGAGCAGTCTAGCTGCCACAGGATCCAGCATCAATACTGAGCACAATGATTATATTAGATTCCCTACAGTGTGGGAACAGACCCTTCGGCCCAATCAATTCAAACCAACCCTCCGAAGACCAACCCACTACCATGGCCAATTCACCTGAGCTGCATTTCTTTAGACTGTGGGAGGAAAGCCATGCAGACACGGGGAGAATGTGCAAACTCCACACAGGCAGTTGCTCAAGGCTGAAATCAAACCTGTGTCACTGGTGCTGTGAGGCAGTGGTGCTATCCACTGAGCCACCATGCCGCCCTATACTAACTATATGCCAAGGAGCAGTCCCCTTCTGCCTGGCTGTGTCCTTTCAGTGGGACAAAACCGACCAGAGAGGGTGCTGATGTTGCCTGGGACATAGTCTTGTTCACATAATCTTGCTTTCCAGACAATATCTGATTGTTGCTTGATTAGTCTGTGGGAAAATACAACAGGTCACGTTTACATTTTATATAATGAAATGTTAATGACACTTTATTTCTTACATACTTTAAAATAAACCAAATCATTGTTTTTCAGTTGAAAACTATTGAAGTGAACAATAATTGATTTACCAGAGCGCAAACCTAAATATTACACAATTCAGTGACTGTAGTAAACAGCCGATTCATGTTCAGATCAGTGAACACACCATCTTGCAGGCAGCAAAGCTGTTGGAAATGACATTGAGAAAAAACCTACATTCAGACACAGTGTTACTGGCCCTCACCATGACCTCCAAAACACTGGCCATCTCCAAAATCTGTCTAGGGAGCTTCCAAACTGGAGCTGGGCAGTTAGTCACACAATCCCTCATAATAGACTGGTTAGAGACATACCTGAACAATGGGGAGATGTGTGGGGGGGCAGACTGGTCAATGGACGAGCACATGGCGCTGGTCCAGATGCAGTTCAACATTTGTAACAATGATCTGTAAACAACCATGTCTTGCAAGCATATCCCTTCTGGTATGCCACCTAAACTCTACTTCTGTACCTTGGACCCAATCCTGAATGAATGTATTATAAAAGTGAAGTGGTCCTGCAGCAGATGGCATCTTACATTGAATCCCACATAAACCATATCCAGTGTATGTTAGCCCCACAATGTCAGTATCCAAACAGAATTGTGCAGCTCCATTGATGGCTGGCATCAGCCCAGCCCAAAATCCTTGTGTGTGACATTAGCTGGAAATGTCTGTGTAAATGTTTGCAGCGTTGTTCTGACTATTAACAGTCAAGTCTTTTTACTGAAGGTCCAACATCCTTCCGTAACACCAACTTTTAGATTGTCCAATAAACACAAAATCCCCCCTTTATTCAGTTCATCTTTATAACAATATGGTGAAAACAGTGCACAACTCACAGTATGGAGCATTGAAATGATGGGTCTAATTTCCATACCCAAGACCAAGTTATTATTAAGTACAAGAACTTTGAAAGTAGAACATGGAACAGTACAGCACAGAACAGGCCCTTCAGCCCACGATGTTGTGCCGACCATTGATCCTCATATATGCACCTTCACATTTCTGTGACCATATGCATGTCCAGCAATCTCTTAAATGTCCCCAGTGACCTTGCTTCCACAACTGCTGCTGGCAACGCATTCCATGCTCTCACAACTCTCTGTGTAAAGAACCCGCCTCTGACATCCCCTCTATACTTTTCTCCAACCAGCTTAAAACTATGACCCCTCGTGTTAGCCATTTCTGCACTGGGAAATAGTCGTTGGCTTTCAACTCTATCTATACCTGTCATTATCTTGTACACCTCAATTAGGTCCCCTCTATTCCTTCATTTCTGCAATGAAAAAAGTCCGAGCTCAATCAACCTCTCTTTATAAGATAAGCCCTCCAGTCCAGGCAGCATCCTGGTAAAATTCCTCTGAACCCTGTCCAAAGCATCCACATCTTTCCTATAATAGGGTGACCAGAACTGGACGCAGTATTCCAAGTGCAGTCTAACAATAGTTTTATAGAGCTGCAACAAGATCTCACGACTCTTAAACTCAATCCCCCTATTAATGAAAGTCAAAATACCATATGTTAACAACCCTGTCCACTTGGGTGGCCATTTTAAGGGATCTATGTACCTGCACCCCAAGATCTCTCTGTTCCTCCACACTGCCAAGAATCGTATCCTTAATCCTGTACTCAGATTTCAAATTCGACCTTCCAAAATGCATCACCTTGAATTTATCCAGGTTGAACTCCATCTGCCACCTCTCAGCCCATCTCTGCATCCTGTCAATGTCCCGCTGCAGACTACAACAGCCCTCTATACTACCAACGACATCTCCAACCTTTGTATCATCTGCAATCTTGCTGGCACATCCTTCAATTTTATTAATGAGCTCATCCATGTCATTAATAAAAATTACAAACAGTAGAGGCCCAAGGACAGAGCCCCGTGGAACACCACTCACCACTGACTTCCAGGCAGAATATTTCCCTTCTACTGCCACTCGCTGTCTTCTGTAGGCCAGCCAATTTTGTATCCAGACAGCTAAGTTACCCAGTGTCCCATTACTCCTGACCTTCTGAGTGAGCCTACCATGGGGAACCTTATCAAATGCCTTGATGAAGTCAATATACACCACATCCACAGCTCGATCCTCATCATGACCTGACCCTCACAAAGCCATGTTGAAAGCATTTAATCAAGCCATGCTCTTCCCGATGGTCATAAATCCTATCCCTCAGAATACATTCTAACACCTTGCAGATGACTGACGTGAGACTTACTGGACTGTAATTGCCGGGTATTTCCCTATCTCCTTTCTTGAAGAGAGGAATTATATTTGCCTCTCTCCAGTCCTCAGGTACGACTCCAGTGGAGAGCGAGGATACAAAGATCTTCGCAAGCAGAGAAGCAATCACATTTCTCATTTACCAAAGCAGCCGAGGACAAATCTGATCCGGGCCTGGCAACGTGTCAATCTTAATGTTGCTCTTTGGAGGGTCTGTTTGGACCTGTTGGGCCGAAGGGCCTGTTCCCACACTGTAGGCTAAAATGTGCTTTCAAAAGCAGCGTGTCTGTCATCATTTTGATTCAAACCTGGACCCACAAAGCCGCATTTGAAGACCCTTCCAGGATATTGTCCATCCTTTCAGCAGTAACTGACTTGTTAATTAATAATGCAACACCACCTCATCTTTAACACCCTGTCCCGTCCTGCCGATATTTCCAGTACAGCAGAGTCGTTAGCCCTGAACTCCCTCAAATGCGACTCTGTGATGGCAAAAATGTCACACTTCCACATGTCAACTCATTCCCTTATCACATTTGTCAGACTGTCTGATAATACTCCCAGCATTAACGTAAACTGGAATATAATACCTGGAATTCCCTGTACCTCGGAGTTCTTCAGTCATTTCCTGTTTGTTATCAAGCTGCTCAAACCATGAACCACAACTCTAACTCTGGCACTGAATGAATATCTGTGGAATTGTAATTTTTTAAAAAATGTATTCATCAAGTGCAGCTTTCCAGAACTGAGCAGTCAGTTCCACACACTGTGAGTTTCTGATGGTTAATTCCCCACTCAATGTGCAGAAGGGACAGCCCTCAGTAATTGAGAAAGTGAGGACTGCAGTTGATGGAGATCAGTGTCAAAAAGTGTGGTGCTGGAAAAGCACAGCAGGTCAGGCAGCAGCCGAGGGGCAGGAGAATCGATCTTTCGGTCATAAACTCTTCATCAGGAAGGCATTGGTGCATTCCTTTATTTTTTCATTCCATGATTCACAGAATGTTGTGAACTGTACTTACTCAGGAAGGCAGCACTGTGTATTGCACTGAAATGCAAAACAGCCAATCAAGTGGTTGTACAGGGTGTAGAAAAGTTGAAGTGAAGTATACACTGATTGAATGAATTAAAAACGTAAGGATAGGTAAATCACCTGGGCCAGATGGGGTTACCCTAGGTTACTCCAGGAAGTGACGGGAGAGATTGGCGTGCCTTTGGCGATGATCTTTGCGTCCTCAGTAGATGTGGTGAACAAGAATTTTGGCAAGGCATTCCCCATTGTAGGGTCATTCAGTAGGTACGGAAGCATGGGGCGCAGTGAAAATTGGCTGTCTGGATACCGGCGTGGCTGGCTCATAGACGACAGAAGATGGTAGGTGTTGGAAAGTAATCAGCCTGTATCTCAGTGACCAGTGGTGTTCCACAGGGATCGTCTCTGGGACCTGTGCTGTTCGTGATTGTTATCAATGACTTTTATGAGGAAGTGGACAAGTAGGTTAGTAAGTTTGACGATGACACGGAGTTGGTGGGGTGGTGGATAGTGTGGAGGGCTATTGGAACAGGATATCGACAGGATGAACAGCTGGGCTGATAAGTGGCAGATAGAGTTCAACCTTAAAAAGTGTGAAGCAATTTATTTTGGAAGGTTGCATTTGATAAAGAATACAGGGTTAAATGCAGAATTCTTGGCAGTGTGGAGTGACAGAGGGTTCTTGGGGTCATTGTCCATAGATCTCTCAAAGTTGCCACCCAAGTTGATAGGGTTGTTCAAAAAGAATACGGTGTGTTGTCTTTCATTATCGGGGGGATTGAGTTTAAGAGCAGCAAGGTTATTTCTTAGCTCTATAAAGCTGTGGTTCAACCACACTTGGAATATTGTGTTCAGTTCTGGTTGCCTCAGTATAGGAAAAAAGTGGAAGCCTCAGGGAGTGTGCAGAGATTTAGCAGGGTGCTGTCCGGACTGGAGGGCATATCCCACAAAGAAAGGTTGAGCAATCTAGAGCTTTCCTCCAGCGGTGGTAGTAGATCAGATACATTAGGGATATTTAAGAAGACTCTTGGATCGGCACACAGAAGTTAGTGCATTGAAGGTTATGTAGGTTAGTCTGATCTTAGAGTAGGATAAAAGGCTGGCAAAATATTGAGGGCTGAAAGTGCCTGCACTGTGCTGTACCGTTCAATGTTCCAAGTTTCACTCAGCTTATGGATTCTCATCAGTTGGTGAATGTGTGAGGGAGTGAGGTGTGTGAGAGAGTGAGGCAATGGAGTGTGTGAGGGAGTGAGGTGTGTGAGTTCAGGAAGGTGGGGAGGGACGTTAGACCAAGACTTCCAGTTTTGATGTAATTGTTACATTCACCTGAGTGTCAGCACAATATGCGTGGTTACATAGACCAGACAAAATCCCACAAGTTCAGTTATTAAAATGATTTTTTTGCTTGCCGTTTGCTCCTGGTTTCTTCAGATACATTCTGCTGGGTGACCTATGAATTAGTGTCTGATCATTCACAGACATGTATAATTTTATTTTGATACTGTTGAATGTGAAGGTACATTTATTGGATATTGTTTCAGAGGGTTCACTTTGAGACACAAAATGCTGCAATAGACTGTCAATTGTGAACGTTTTCACCCAGTGTCTGGTCCAGGGTGCAGATGTATGGAGTCTGGGGGACATGCCAGTTGTCATCACCATAAGTAACTTCTGAGATGGGATTCTGACACTCCATGTCCATATGTCTGCTCCCTGGGCCAGGCTCTGACTAAGGATGAATTTATAAGACATTGTTCCTGGTCAGTCATTGGTATCTAATTTAGACAGCGTTTGTACCTACACTGAGAGCAGTGATAGCCTGTTGGCTAGTTTCCTCCTGATCAAGGTGGATTCCAAATGATTCTCTGTGAGGGAATGTTTGTATGACTGCCCAGACCCAGGTGGGAAACTCTCATCACAGATTCAGGACCAGGCCAGTGTCTCTCTGAGTGCTACATGCAGTTGTAAGGTCCAGTAGCACTGTACCTGAATTCACCCTTTTGGAATCCACTTTTAATATTGGTCATGATGCAAAGTGATTGGTTTAAAGATCTGAACAATAGGCAGGAGTTTGCCATGTTTGTGAATTGGGCAATAATAAGGTATGAGCTACAATTAGTCAACTGAACAATAACTGAATTAAAATATAAACACCGAACAACCTTTTATGATACAAAAGTAAAGAATACACATTTTGTTTTATATCGAAAAAGAACATATTGTCTGACTATGCTGGTGATCACAATTACACATTTAATGTTAGTATTCAAATACATACATTGTTGCTCTATCATTTGTACAATGTTTGACCTCTGACTAATTGAATGTTCAGAGTGAGCAAATGATTGAACAATTAAATAGAATTATAATTCTTACACATTTAAATATAGTCAATCAATTTAATTTCTCAACTGAAATGTGTGAGCTTCAGTTATTTGCCAACTGTTATATTAGTTTTAAAATAATGATGGAAAAGGATAGACTAGATATAAAAGTTGAAGTTCTAAATTGGAGAAAGGCCAATATTGACGGTATTAGGCAAGATCTTTCAAAAGCTGGTGGCGGCAGATGTTCGCAGGGAAGCAGACGACTAGAAAATGGGAAGCCTTCCGAAATTAGATTGCCGGAGTCCAGAGACAGTATATTCTTGTTAGGGTGAAAGGAAAGGCTGGTAGGTATCGAGAGTGCAGAATGACTAAAGAAATTGAGGGTCTGGTTAAGAATAAGGAGGAAGGATATGACAGGTACAGGCAGGATAGCTCGAGTGAATCCTTAGAAGAGTATAAAGGCAGGAGGAGTATTCTATCAGGAAGGCAAAAAGGGGACACGAGATAGCTTTGGTAAATAGAGTAAAGGAGAATCCAAAAGGATTTTACAAATACATTGAGAACAAAATGGTGAACAAGGAGACAATAGAGTCCTCAAAGATCAGCAAGGTGCCTTTGTGTGGAGCCGCAGGAGATGGGAGAGTTACTAAACGAATATTTTGTGTCAGTGTTTACTCAGGAAAAGGACATGGGAGATGTAGACATACGGACATCACATGATGAAGGAGTGTCTCTCCGAAAGCTAATGTGCTTCCAATTAAACCTATTGGACTATAACCTGGTGTTGTGCGATTTTTAACTTTGTACACCCCAGTCCAACACGGCATCTCCAAATCATTACGGAGAAATAGATGGTGACATCTTGGAAAATATCCATATTACAGAGGAAGAAGTGCTGGATGTCTTGAAATGCATAAAAGGCGGAAAAATCCCCAGGACCTAATAGATCAGGTGAAACTTGAAATAGTTCATAAAAGATTTACAAAGATGTTGCCAAGATTGGAGAGCTTGAGCTTTGCCTGGAGGTTGAAAAAGCTAGGGCTGTTTTCCCTGGAACTTTCGAGACGGTGGGTGAACTTATAGAGATTTATAAAATCATGAGGGGCATGAATAGGGTAAATAGACAAGGTCTTTTTCCTGGCGTGGTGAAGTCCAGAACAAGAGGGCATAGCTTTCAGTTGGGAAGGGAAAAATATAAAAGAGATGTGAGGGGCAACTTTTTCACTCAGAGGGTTGTATGTGTGTGGAATGAGCTGCCAGAGGAAGTGGTGGAGGTTAGTACAATTGCAACATTTAGATGGCATCTGAATGAATATATGAATAGAAAGTGTTTAGAGAGATATGGACTGAGTGCTGGCAGGTGGAACTAGATTGGGTTGGGATAGCTGGTCGGCATAGACAAGTTGGACTGAAGGGTTATTTTTCCATGCTATACATCTCTTTGACCCTGTGACTGTAATTTAGAAATGACAATAATTTAACGTGCACTATCAAATAAATAAACCATTTATATTATTAAATTGTAGCATGCAATAAGTTGAAAACTTGCTATTTTTAGAATGAATGATAACGAACAAAGGACATTCCAACACAGGAATAGACCCTTCTGCCCTCCTAGCCTGTGCTGATCCAGATTATCCTATTTCTAAAAATGACAACTATTTTCTAAGGGCCTGTATCCTTCTGCACCCTGCCCATTAATGTTTCTGTCTAAATACATCTTAGATAACGCTATCATTTCTGCTTCTACCACCTTCACTGGTCACATGTTCCAGGCTGCCACCGCCCTATGTGTAAAGAATTTCCCACATACATCTGCCCTAAACCTTTCCCCTCTCACTTTAAACTCATGACTCCCGAGTTATTTAATTCCACAATCTGGGGAAAAATCTTCTTGCTATCCACCCTGTGTATATCTGTCTTCATTTTGTAGACCTCAACCTTCGTCTTGGTAATGAAAATAGTCATAATCTACTCAATCCTTCTTCATAACCTGCACCGTTCATCACAGGCAACATCCTGGTGAACCTACTCTGTATCCTATTCAAAGCATCCACATCCTTTTCTTAATGTGGTGACCAGAAATATATGCAGTGTTCCAAATGTGGCCAAACCAAAGTCTATGCAACTGTGCTCAACACCTGATCCAATGAATGAAAGCATGCCATATGCCACCTTGACCACTTTACTGACCTGTGTTGGCATCTTCAGAAAACAATAGACCCAAACACCCAGATATAGCTGTACGTCAATTTTCCCCAGGAAATTTCCGTTTACTGTATAGTTCACTCGTGAACTGGATCTTTCAAAATGCATGACCTCGCATTTGCAAAGATTGAACTCCACCTGCCATTTCTGTTCCCCTCTCTCCAATCTATCTATATTCTGCTGTATTCTCTGATAGTCCCCTTCACTATCTGCTACTCCAACAATCTTGGTGTCATCTGCAAACTTGCTAATCAGGCAACCGATACCTTCTTCCAAGTCATTGATATATATCACGAAACACAGTAGTCCCAGCACAGATCGCTGTTGGACACCACTGGTCATAGGTCTCCATTTTGAGAAATCCCCTTCCCCTATTACTCGCTGTCTTCTGTTGCTCAGCCAGTTCTATATCCATCTAGATAGAACACTCTGGACCCCATGCGACTTCAACTTCTCCATCAACCGACCATGGGGAACCTAATAAAACGCCTTACTCAAGTCCCTCAGTATCTTCTCCAGCAGCTTCCCTATCAGGCTCGCCAGTCTACAATTACCTGGATTATCCCCACTATCCTTCTTAAACAAGGGGACAATATTAGCAATTCTCCACTCCTCCGGGACCTCACCCATGTTCACTCATCCTGCAAAGATATATGTTAAAGCCCCAGTTATTTCCACACTCACATCCCTCAGTTACCTGTGGTGGATCCCATCCAGACTTGGGGGCTTGGCTACCTTAATACCTTTCAGAGTATCCAAAACTTCCTCGCTCTTTATGTCTACTTGACCCAGAGTACTCAGAGATCTATCCCTAACCTCAACATCCGTCACATCCCTATCCTTGGTGAATACAAATGCAAAGTACTCGCTAAGAATCTCACCCATTTTCTCTGACTCCATGCATAACTTTCTTCCTTTGTCCTTGTGTGGGCCAAACATTTCTCTAGTTACCCTCTTGCTCTTTATATATGAAAAGAAGTCTTTGGGATTTTCCTCAACCCTGTTTGCTACCGATATCTCATGATCACTTTTAGCTCTCTTAACCCCTGGATATTTATTGTGAAATTTAGCTAGTGAGAAGAAAATAAACATTTGTTTGTGCGAGTGGGAACTCAGACCTTTTCAAAGTATTTTGTGCCAAAAAAAAAATTGAAATCCGTCTCAGTGCAAATAAAAAGCAAGAGAAGAAACTTCTTGGGAAGAGTAATTTTCAGCCACTGTCCCCCCAAAGTACTTCTGAGGTAGAAAAGAGTGAGGGTTTGTAACCAGGGCACAACAGTAACTATGGATGATTTGAACATGCAAATTGGCTCAATTAATCAACTGGACAGTGATATCCTTGAATAAAGATTCATAGAGTGTATGAGAGATTATTTCTGAGAGCAGGACGTCATGGAAACAATCAGACAATGGGGCGGCACGGTGGCTCAGTGGTTAGCACAGCACCAGGGTCCCAGGTTCGATTCCAGCCTCGGGGGACTGTCTGCGTGTAGTTTGCACATTCTCCCCCTGTCTGCTTGGGTTTCCTCCCACAGTACAAAGATGTACAGGTCAGGTGAATTGGCCATGCTAAATTGCCCATTGAGTTAGGTACATTACTCAGAGGGAAATGGGACTGGATGGGTTACTCTTCTGAGGGTCGGTGTGGACTTGTTGGGCTGAAGGGCCTGTTTCCATACTGTAGTGAATCTAATCTAATTTAGATTTGATATTATGTAACAAGGAAAGATTGGTGGATGAGCTTTGCCTTGAAAGGAGTAATCACAACGTGCTGGAGTTTCACATTCAGATTGAAAGAGTGAAAACTGAGTCATACATGAGAGTTTTAGTGTTAGGCAATGATAATTAAACTGACGTAAGGAAAGATTTGGCTGTGGTAGTCTGGGGGGAGAAAAGAACAGTCAAAGGCAGGACAGCTGAAGAAATTTTGCAAATAATTAGGGAGATACTAAAGACCGAATAGAAATTGCATAACGGATTAAAAAATCATCCATATCTTGATAAGGAAGTCAAGGTTAACATGAAGGCAAATCCCAGTGCATGTCTTACTGCACACGTTAGTCACGCTGTGGAGGATTAGGCAAGTCAGTGGCCTCGTGATGTTATCATTGAATTCTTATGTGATAAACCCAGATAATGTTCGAGGACCTGGGTTCAAATCCTGCCACAGCATTTGGCGGAGCTTAAATTCAAATCTGGAATTAAGAGACTGATGGTGGTTATGAATCGATTACCAAGAAAAACTCATCTGGTTCACTAATGTCCTTTAGGGAACGAAACTGCCATTCTACCATAGATTCACCGCTCTCAGGCTGAAGAGGTTTCTCCTTATCGCCGTTCTAAAGATTTTCCCTTGACTCTCAGGCTATGTCCTTGAGTCCTTTCTCTCCTAACAGTGGAAGCATCTTTCCAACATCTACTCTGACCAGGCAACCAGTATTCTGTATGCTTCAATTAGATCCCACTTCATCCTTATAAACTCCAGCGAGTATAGACCCAGAGATCTCATATGTTAAGCGTTTCATTCCGAGGACCATTCTTATGAAGCGCCTCTGATCATGCTCCGGGATGGTGCATCCTTCCTGAGTTACGGGGTCAGAAACGGTACACAATACACCAAATGTTGTCTGACCAGAGTCTTGTAGAGCCTCAGAAATCCATCGCTGCTGTAATATTCAAGTCTTCTCAAAATAAATGCCATCACTATATTTGACGTTTTGCCCAGATTGACCACCTGAAATAATAATCTTACGATGGACAATAATAAATTTACCATGGAGTTACAAAAATGAACAATGATTAAAGCATGCTGGGAAGTAGAACGCAGCCTTGACCAAAGTCTCTGTGCTCATCCACATGCTGCAGAATCCAGACAGGCTGCAGCTACCCACAGATGGTTGCAAAGAAACCTGAAGCAACAGACCATGTAATGCACCTCTGACCTGAATGGAAGAATGGAATGTCGCCATTGGGCCATCAATGTGACAACACCTGGTTGAGTCTGATTGATCAGGGTAAATGAACCTGATCATTTCATTGGCAGATCCTCCACACCCTCCCAAAAGGCGCGGAGACTTGGATAAGAATCACCGTAAAACCCCTCAGAGAGTGGTAACTCAAGAATAAACACTGAAAGAGAAGACACCTCCAAGACTATCAGAAGAACAAGAATACTTCACCACGTGGAATCCGGTCACCTTCCAGTGGGGTGGTGTGTGATCATCCAAAGTTAAGATAAACCATAAGATAATTTGTAGTGTTTTATATTACATTATAATACGTTTTATTGTTCTAATATTAATTGTGTTCAATAAACAAATCTTATTGTTTATAAGAGTTGACTCAGTTCTTTTGATGAATATAAGATTTCAAACACATTGTGCGGGTGTAACATCTTCACAGATACACGACCTTCCTAACTATTGACTCAACTTGCACGATTACCTTGAGACAATCCTGGATTGGCACTCGCAACACTCTTTGTACTTCAGACTTCTGAATTTTCTCCCCAGGTATAAAATAGTCCATGCTTCTCTTCCTACTAAAGTGCATCACCGCGCACTTCCTCAGTTTGCACTCCATCTGCCACTTCTTTGCCAACTCTCCTACCCTGTTTAAATCTTTCTGCAGAATCCCTGCCTCCTCAATAATTCCTGTCCCACTACCTACCTTTGCATCATCTAAAAGTCTCGCCGGAGTGCCCTCAGTTCCTTCATCTAGATTGTTAATGTACAAAGTGAAAAGTTGTGGTTCCCTTGTGGAACACCCTTTTATTTCCTCTCTCTACTTTCTGCCAGACAGTCAAGCTTCTATACACGCTAGTACCTTGTCCTTGACACCATGGGCCCTTATCTTACTCAGCATCCTCCTGTAAGGCAACTTGTCAACGTCCTTCTTGAAGTGCAGGTAGATAACATCCATTAGCTCTCCTTGGTCTAACCTGCTTGTTACATCCTCAAACAATTCTACCAGATTCATTAGCATGACCTCCCCTTGACGAAACCATACTGACTTCGCCGTAATTTACCATGCACTGGCAATTATTCAGAAATCTCATTCTTCACAAAGGATTCCAGGAACTTAAACACGACCGGGGTTAGTCTAATCAGTTTATAATTTTCTGCCTTTGGCCTTATTCCCCTTTTCAACAGGGTGTCAGCGAGATCCAAGATGGCAGTGACTCCGTAGGTCTGAGGCTACAGAGCTCTGCCAAAGACTGAGGCAAAGTGGGATACCCACCCTCACCTCATCTGTTAAATTGATTAAAATAGTTTTTGTCCACCAGCTTTGTCCATTCTATATCAAACTTTAGAATTTGACGCTTCTTAAAATGAGCAAAGGCAAAAGCTCTCGCAGTTCACAACAGGCAGGAACCCCTCTCCCCACCTCGCAGCAAGGCAGACGTTTGCAGCCGACCCGGGAGACTCATCTGCAGAGGCGAGCCTGATCTTGGACTTTGTTACACTCCGAGAGAAGATTGATGCTTCCATTGAAGAGACCCAGTCCAGGTGGGAGTCAGTCTCGGTCATGCTGCAGAAACGTGATGGAGAGA
Source organism: Hemiscyllium ocellatum (assembly GCF_020745735.1). NCBI lineage: Eukaryota > Metazoa > Chordata > Chondrichthyes > Orectolobiformes > Hemiscylliidae > Hemiscyllium > Hemiscyllium ocellatum. Next base: position 705,205 of record NW_026868283.1, read on the forward strand.
TAGAGAAACTCGGGCAGAGTGTCGGAGGTGCAGAGAAATGGACCACGCCCTCTGATAACACTGCTGAGTTATCCATGGGTCAGGTCCGGGCTCTGGATCATCGAGTCCCGACCTTAGAGGAACATATTGACGTCCTAGAAAATCGAGGTCATCGGAAAAATATTCGGTTGCTGGGCCTTCCCGAACGGCAGGAGGAAGCCCAGCGTTTTGCTTTCCTGAAGCAATGGCTCCCACAGCTGCTGAAACTGGAGTCGGAGCTGGGCCGGGTGCGGGTTAACGGGACCAACAGGTTGCTGTGCGCTGAACCGGATCGGACCAGCGCAGCCCGGCCAGTCCTAGTTCAACTTCAACATTACAGGGGAAAACAGATGCTGCTCGAATCCTCCAGAGTGTTGGGGAAGGATCCTAATGTCATGATATACAAGGGCTCCAGGATAATGTGGTCTGAAAGAGGAAGGCATTTGATGAGGCGATGATGATGTGTTGGGGGCGGGGGGGTGTTAGTTCCCACTCTTTTAACCTCTGTCTTATAAGATATTGGAATTTATTTACTCTACTTTGTAATGCCTTGGCCGAGTGCATCGTTCTGGCTGGGAGATGTTATGGAGGGATTATTAGAAGCTAGTAGCTCCCCTAGTGAACAAGGGGGCAAGTCTCCTTTTAAATATGTTTCTGCTATTTGTTTTTAGGTGTCGTTCACAGTGGTTTTGATTTCGCTGGTTAAAGAGTGTTTTTACGTGTGAATCGTTTTTGTTTTTTAGTCAATGTCTTTTGGGTGGAGTTCTCCTTCCTGGGGGGTCTCCGGCTTGCTTGGACGATCATGGCTAGCGATTCGTTTAGGTGGTGCACCGGGAATGTCAAGGAGAGCCACTCACTAATCAAAAGGAAAAAGATATTGTCAAATTTTAAAAAAGAAAGGGTAGATGCAGCCTTCCTAGAGGAGACACATTTACTTGATAAGGAGCATTCGAGGCTGAAATAGGGTTGATTTCGTCAGGTGATCTTTTCATCATTGAGCTCAAAAGGTAGGGGAGTAGCCATTCTTATTCAGACGAATCTTCCCTTCGAAATGCTAAGCCAATAAAAGATGAGTCTGGATGGTATATAATAATTAAAACCCTAACATAGGGAGAGAAATACGGGATTTTGAATCTCTATTGCCCCCCAACCCCCCCCCCCCCCCCCCGACGCACCCATTTAAATTTGTCATGGAAGCGTTCTCCAAGTTGATGGCTCTCGGGGTGCACTACACAATTATGGGGCGAGATTGTAATTGTATCATCAACCTAGGGCTGGACAGAATACCTAAGATCTCTGCGGGCATATCTCTGAGATCCAGGCAGTTGGAGGGTCTGCGTAGGGATTTGGGGCTGGTAGATGTGTGGAGGTGTCTTCACCCTGAGGGCAAAGACTTTACTTTTTATTCTAAGCCACACAAGTGCCATACCAGAATCGATATGCATCTGTACCCTCGACACTTTTGAAATCAATATTGTTTTGTAAAGTAGGTGAAGTAGGTAACTATTTCCGAACATGCCGCAGTATATATGGAGGCTAAGACTAGTGATGATGAGACAGCTTCCCGACATTGGCGTATGGACCCTTTCCTATTGAAGGATAGTAAGTTCATAAAATATTTCCTGCAAGAATTTAAAACCTTCTGCGATATCAACTCCAACACAGCCAGTAACCCTTCGGTGATGTGAGAGACTGGTAAGGCCCACGTGCGAGGCTTGGTTGTCTCATATTCTGTGACCCGGAAAAGACAAAAGGGAGAACAACAGAGTCTGCTCGAGGTTCGACTGAAGGCGGCTGAGACAGCGTATGTGGATAAACCCTCCATTACTAAACTACAGCGGATCACAGCCCTGAGGGTAACTTTGAATCCCATACTTACTCAAAAAGCAAAGAGGGAGATATTATTTGCGAAGCAGAGATTATTTGAATATGGTGACAAGTCTGGCAGGTATCTAGCATATCTTGCCAGAAAGAAAAAGGCTCCCCAAGCCATTCTGTCTTTAGAAAGAGTGCTGATAACCTCACTTGTGATCGTAAAAAGATCAATGCAACCTTTAGAAAGCAATATTTCGAATTGTATAGGTCACAGGGCTGTGAGGATAGAACAAGGAAGATAGAGCCTTTATTTTAAAAAAAATCTTGCCCTCCCGGGCCTAATCTGGAAGCAGGTGTTGTTCTTGAATGCCGCCCCAGCAACCCAGGAAATACAGGAGGCAGTGAGGCAGCTCCAGAGTGGCAAAGTGCCCGGACCAGATGGATTCCAGGCTGCATTCTATGAAGAATTGATTGGGGAATTGGTCGGGTCACTTATAAATATGTATAATTATTCACACAGTCAGGTCTGTCTGCCGCCTTCTCTGAGGGAAGCAAATATTTGTCTCATTCTCAACAAGGAAAAGGCCCCAGATGACCGTTGTTCATATAGACCTATATCCTTGTTGAATGTGGATTTTAAAATTCTCTCAAAAGTGTTGTCATTAAGACGGGAGAGGGTTTTACCATTCATTATTAAAGAAGGCCAGATCGGTTTATAAAGGGTTGCAGATCAACTAATAACATTAGAAGAGTCTTAAATATGGTACAAGCCTGCCAGCAGGGAGCGATACTGGGATTAGTTGTCTCCCGAGAGGAAGAGAAGGCATTCAATCAGGTAGAATGGCCATATCTCGTTTATATGCTGGAACAGTTTGGTGTTGGAGAGGTCTTTACTAAATGGCTTACAGTATTATATAATGATCCAAAAGCAGCGGTGATCACCAACAGTTTAAGTTCAGATAGCTTTCGCGTTGGCAGAGATTGTCATCAGGAGTGCCCTCTCTCACCATTGTCATTTACTCTAGTGATTGAGCCGTTGGCGGAAGCTATACAAGCTGACCATAATATAATGGTTCCTGAGGTTGAATTGGGTAAGCAAAAAAAATTCTCTCTGCGGATGATGTCCTCCTTTTCTTAAATGATCCATTGACATCTGTGCCCCGCTTAATTCAACTGGTTAACGTATTTGGTATGTTCTCAGGTTATAAAATCAATTTTGTGAAATCAGAGGCCATGCCGCTGGGAGGTCTTGCCAGTATATCCAATTTTCCGGATGCCTTTCCGTTTTGCCTTTTGGTGGTCACTGGGAGGTTTTCTTTACTTAGGTATTTTTTTAATACTCCGGCATTTGGTCAGCTATATAAAGTCAATAATACACATTTATTGGAGAAAATATGATAGGTCCTTCATCGCTGGGAAGATCTCCCGATATCCTGGCTAAGTAGACAAGTAGCTTTGTTCAACATGAATATCCTACCTGGCCTTTTATATGCTATGAGAATGCTCCCCCTGATGCTGCCGAGACAGGTGCTGCGTAAGCTTTACGGTTGGCGTGGCTACTTTACTTGGAGTATTAGACGCCCCTTATTAAATTAGACAAGCTACAGCTTCCGCAAGTAAGGGGTGGGCTGGATTTTCCGGATTTCAGGAGGTGCCAATTGAGCTCTCTATTATCCTACATAGCTGATTGGGTCTCTTGTGACCTACAAACAATCTGGTTAGTTACTGAAGCCTCCAAAGCAAAATACCCCCTCATCAATCTACTATTTATGGACAAGATGGGAGTTATTACGATCATTATAAAATTCTTATTTTATTAAATATAATCAAAGCCTGGAGGATAATGCGACAGGATGAGGGTAACCTACAAAAATCCTCCCCCTGTACCCCTATTGTGGGAAGACTGGGATTCCAGCCAGAACTGACTGAAGCTGTATTCAGAACCTGGGAGTCCAGAGGTCTCTCCTGTTTGGGAGATTTGTTCAATGGGGACGTCATAATGTCCTTCAAAAAGCTTCGTCAGAAATTTGGGCTGCCTAGTAAAGATCTTTTCCAATATTTTCAAATAGGAGATTTTGTACAAAAGAAGACCACATTGAGAATTAATCAACATAAATCGGATAGGGAAAGGACGGTGCTTCGGCCGATAGGTCCGCTCATAGTCAGTACTGTCTATCACAAGCTCTGTAATAAGGTATAAAAGGACATGGAACGGTTGTATAAAACCTAGAGTCAAGAATTGGGGTTTAAATCTCCTTAGAGATGTGGGAGGACGTTTGGGAAAACGCCAGGAAGATGTCTATCTGTAACAGAACTCAAGCTATCCAATTCAAGATACTTCATTGGGCTCACATGGCACCTGAGTGACTTGCAATGTTCAAGGCAGGAGCATCTCCAGTGTGTCCTACATACAAAATAGAAGTTAGTGCTCTCACGCATTGTCTGTGGTCATGCCATAAGATCCGTATGTATTCACACAGAGTAGCGAATGCCTTGGCAAATATTTTGGGTACGGAGATTGGGTGGAGCCCAGTACGTCTACTTTTGGGCTCCCCAAATTTCCCTTCTTTGGATGTATATGGGAGGAAATTATTCATTATCCTTTCTTTTTGTCCGGGGAAAAACATTTTAGTGAATTGGATATCCGAAGGTCCCCTAGGACTTTCAAATTGGCACAGGATAGTCATGGAATATATCCCCCTTGAGTTCCTTATGAATATGGTGAACCAAAAGACGGAATTATTTTATTGAACATGGCAGTCCTTTTTGAAATGCATTGACACAGATATATCGGCCACATTGTTCAGAGCCTTTGCTTAGCCGTGGGGAAGGTCCTGGCTGGTTCAGGGGCCCGGAGGAGAAATTCTGTATCAATACGTGTTCTGTTATGACTTTATATAATTCTTTAAAACATATGTATCGAGTTATTTATTTACTTGTTTACTTTCTTTTCTCCTTTTGTTTAGTTTTAGTAATGTAGGATACCATATTTTATGGTTTGTTAGTTTGGAGAATAGATTAGCAGTTTGTTTTTAAATTCTATATTGAGATTGTTTTTATATTGTGAAGCAGAATACACCAGTTTGTACTATTTTTATAATGTTGGAAACACATTCAAATATCTTCTTTTTATTAATAAAAAAAAGGGTGTCACGTTCGAAATTTTCTCGTCTTATGGGACCCTCCCTGATTCCAAACATTTCTGGAAGATCACCATTAATGCCTCCATCCACCTTATTTACCCATTTAGTTTTTCGAGTAACTTATCCTAATCAGCTCTGCCTCCTCCCTCTCTTGAATTTTTGTGATATTATTCATCTCTTCCGCCGTGAAATCTGACATGAAATAATTATTCAGTTTCTCATCTATTATTTGTTCCACGCTACTGTCTCTCCAGCGTCATTTTCCAGTGCCCCAATAGCCACTTCTGCTTCTCTGTTTTGCCCTTTATCTATCTAAAGAGATTCTTACAGTCGTCCGTTATATCACTGGATAGTTTATCCTCATATTTAATCTTCTCCGTCCTTATTTCTTATTTTGTTGCCCTCTGTTCCTCTTTGTAAGCTTCCCAATCCTCTGGTTTCCCACTATCATTTGCCGTGTTATCTGCCTTCTCTTTTGCTTTTACCCTAGCCATGCATTCCCCAGTCATCCACGGATGTCTCATCCTCCCTGTACAAAGGCTACGACAACGGATGAATGGGCACCGCACAGCAATCAACAGACAGGAGTGTTCCCTCCCAGTTAGGGAACACTTCAGTGGTCCAGGACATTCAGCCTCGGACCTTCGGGTGACCATCCTCCAAGGTGGACTTCGGGATAGGCAGCAGAGGAAAGTGGCCGAGCAGAGGCTGATAGCTAAGTTCGGTACCCATAGGGAGGGCCTCAACCGGGACCTTGGGTTATGTCACATTACAGGTGACCACCATTGCACTACACACACACACACACACACACACACACACACACAGATATTCCTACACATACACACACACACAACACATTCTCTCACACACGGACACAAGTACACACACACGCGCACACAGACACCCACACACACCCTTATAGAGACACACACTCCCACACTCACACATGCACCCCCTCACAGACTTAATACACTCTGCACTCACTACACACACACACACTTTCTCACACTCACAACCCCCACCCCAGACAGACAGACACACACAGACAAAGACCCACATGCACACATATATTTTGTGGGGTGAATTTGTACTTGCAGAGTTAAATTGTACTTTGCTCAAAAGCTGCATGCATTCACGGAGAACTCTGAGCTAAAAAACTGCATGAATTCATGTAAAACTCTGTTATCTCATTTTTTTAGGTTAGAATCAATCTAAACATCATGGCATAGTCAGAGAACACAGGGGGCTAACACCTTCAACATATTATCTCGCTATCACCATTGTTAACAGCTAACCCGGGAATGCAACTTCAAAAAAAAAGTGTTTGTGATTTACACATGAAAGAACTGAAACTATCACTGTATTCTAACAGATGAAAGGCTTAATAGACAATCAATTTTTCAATGTGTAATTTCAGTTACATCAAACTGTAAATTTTTGCTATAACTTCTGAGTTACGATCGAGCCCTCCACTATCACCAGGTGAAGGAGCGTCGCTCTGTAAGCGAGTGTGCTTCCAATTAAAGCTGTTGGACTTTAACCTGGTGTTGTGTGATTTTTAACTTTATCTCTGTACAATGCATCTATTACCTCGGGATGAATCTCTGTTGTTACTCCTAAATTGCCCCGAGAAACTCCCGCCATCAATGCTCCACTGTCTTTTCTGTTAGGCACCTCTCCCAGTCAATTCTACCCAACTCCTCCCTCATGTCTTTGTCGGTGCCTTTGTGTACAGCTGTAATATTAACTCTGATTCTACTTTCTCCCTCTCAAATTGAAGTTTAGGGTCAATCATATTAGGATCACTGCCTCCAAAGGTTTTCTTTACCTTAAGCTTCCTTCTCAAGTCTGCCTCACTGCACAATACTAAATCCAGTATTGCCTGTTATCTTGTTGTCTGCACCATAAGCTGCTCCAAAAAGCCATCTCGTAGACATTCCACAAATTCCTTTACTTGCAAACCACCACCAGTCTGATTTTCCCAATCCACCTGCATATTGAAATCCCCCCACTCACTGTAACTTTGCATTTCCTACATATCTTTTCTATCTCCTGGTCTATCATGCGCCCCAGCCCCGACTACAATTCAAAGGCCAGTACATTACTCCAACTATGGTTTTACAACTTTGTCGTTCCTCAATTCTACCCACACACATTCCACACCATTTGACCCTACTTTGAGTAATGGGAACTGAGTGATGGGGCTGCAAAACACTTTAGCTTTGCCTCAAATTTATAGTTCAGACATGGAGTAAAAATACTTCATTTTAAATTACTTTGAAATGTCGCCACAGTGCGTTTCTTTGGCCAAATAGTCTGTCTGTATTAGGGAAGAATACAAACTGTTGATACTGTTAGAGAAGGAAGGTATGAAGAGGACACGAGTCTATAAAGAGATATAGGTTGGGACAAGTGAATAGGCAAATATTGGTGTGTGGAACATAGTAGGAAAAATGTGTCTGTGCTCAAAGATATTGGCGGGTTGAAGGGAAACGAAGTGTATTATTTCAGTGGAGAGATTAGCTTTAGGCACAGAGGAACCGGGCAGCTGGGTGACAAAATAAAAACTTTACGTGTGCATCAAATCTTTAGGGAGGTAAGATTAATGTTGAAACTTTCTGAAACAGAGTACATTTAAAAGTAGGGGCGTTTTTCTACAGACCTACAAGGTAGTGGTGTAACCACATCGAGAGAGCAATGGCCACAATAATATGAAATGCTATCTATAGAAGATTCACTTAGCTGACTCTTGGGAGGAGCGTTTATTACAGGAGGAAATATTGAATTGACTGGCTCTGGATCTGCTGGGCTTTAGGCGAACAACATCTGATCTTGTTTAACCCCAGAATATTCCAAGCAGTTTTTCAAATTGAATTCTGAATCAATGTTTCAGCTTGTGTGTGAGATTACCATGAGTGGATGGATTATAAAACTGAAGAATGTCTCTGTTAAGAAGATGGTGATTTGGTGTAATCATCTCATTGTGTTGTACCTTTCTGGAATTCTCTTCCCAGAGAGCGATGGAGAATAAGTTATTGAATATTCCTAACGCAGAGGCAGCCAGATCCTTGACTAAGATTGACGCACTAACATTGTAAAGGCAAAGGAGGAATGTGTGATCGAGGCCACAATCAGATCATCCACAACATTATCGCATGACGGAGTTGTTTTTGTTCCTTACTCCTGATGCTAGTTTCGACATTTCTGTTGTCTTTAGATACTAAAAAAAAATACAGCACGATTGTCATGAACATGAAGACTTTTCCTTTTAGATTATTGGGCACCGCTTTCCATATGTGACTTTTAAACGGCACTCAAAAGCACTCAGGAAAGATTCATGATGTTGTAGAGAGGTCAGGAGCATAGGACAAAGAGAAAGCCACGCTTGAAACTGCTTTAGAAATCAGATTAGGTCGAATGGATAATTTTAATACAGCAGATTTCTTTCATTTGTTCTTGTGAGGTGCGTTTCATTACCAAGGCAAGCATTCTGTTGCCTGTGTTTAATTTCTATTCAGAATATGGCGATAGACCCCAGGGGTTCTTGTAGTGCAGGAATACTAACAGGAATGTTACAAAGAGAGAAACGGGATTCTTAACAATTTGATAGTGAAGGGAGAATGATATAGCTTCAAATCCTGTGTGCCCTTGGAGATTGTACTCCTCACTATTTGATGCTCACAAGCAATGGAAATATGGAGACTTCATTCTCTGTTTCCAACAATTAAAGTGATAGAGTCATATAGCATATAAATAGGCCTTTCAGCCCAATACATCTAGGCCAGCCAGTAAACACCAACCTACATTATTTGCGGTTTCCTAAAGATCTATGGCCTACTATTCCCTATCATTTTGCGTTTGAATATTGCGTTACCTTGTATCTGCGGCCTGAGCTTTTGTTCTTTCTATACATGCACGAAATGGTTTCACAGAAATAGAGCACACAACCTCAATGACAACGACAAACTCATCGGATCAATAAGATGTCCTCATTGTTTAATAATTATTAGAAAATCGAATGGTCCTTTTAGTTAATTTGGGATTTTAATGGAGCTAGACCAGCATTAATTGCCCTTGAGACGTTCCAGTTCAGTTGATGTTGGTTCATCCAAGTGGCTGTTGAGAGGGAGTGCCAGCTGTGTATCTTATGTGCTGGTTAAGCTGGGAGTAAATATTACAGCTGGTGGATGTAGTGTTACACAAGATGCCATATTGTGATGAACAGCTCGCATATTTGCCAATATGTGAGAAGGAATTTATTATTCTTCAGAGAAGTAACAACCTTACACAAGAAGTCTCTATAATAATGAAGGGAAGTCTGTTTCTATGTTATTGATGTCCTGAAAATAATGGTGTCAAACAGCTGAAACAATGCTGATGCTGTCATTGGACAATTCTTGCACTGAGCATTTGAATTAACATGGATATTTTCAGAGATGGATGCGCTGTCCTAGGTCGAGTAAGTACTGATACTCCATGGGACGATAATGGTTTGTAATCTCGCCACTTACTGAGCACGGTTCGATGGAATGAACCAACAAGTCTCATTGTTTCTGCTTCAGAATACATCAGAGCTTTCACTGCTGCCACCACATGAAATCATGTATGAAAGACATCGAGTCTGCACCATCCAATGCTGATACAAGTGCTTCATAAAGTTTGTGAGGTTTCCTTCCTTATCCACCCTCTCAGGCAGTGCATTCTAGACACAAACTATCGTCTGGATTCAAAACAGATTCCACAAATCCTCTCTTAATGTATTGTCTTTCATTTTAAACGTGCTCCCCCTTGTTTTTGAACCTTTGACTAAAGGGAACAGCTGCTGTCTGTTCACTCTGCTCATACCTATTAAGCTCTTACACACCTCTGTCAGGTTTAGTTTTCTCCCACAGTGCACACAGGTTCAGTAGATTGACCATGCTAAATTACCCATCATGTGCAGCTCGGCTACGGGAGACGCATGGACAGGATAGGAGTCGGGTTAGCCATAGGAAATGTAGGAATAGGGTATGAGGTGGGTCTGGGTGAAATGCTCTGCACAAGGTCAATGTGGACTCGATGGGCCAATGTCCCATACAATAACAAAAATAAAGGTTAAATGAAACAAAGAAAGGTACTGGGGTTCTGAACCAAAAGGAAACAGAGTGCGAGAGAAACGGAGTAGGTTTGACAGCCTCTGTTAAAGAAAAACAGAGTTAACATTTTGAGTCCACTCACCATGCATCAGACATGAAAGCAGCTGGGAAATAGCGTAATATGTGTTGGTGGATTGTGTTGAATATATGGAGAAATAGAGATATAGAAAAAATAAACAAAGGAACTGTGGATAATCAGCCCATGTAGATATATATCCAAGTCCCAGTTTCAAGGGAGTTATGACCCCTTTATCTCTCCAACCTGGGTGTGGCCATCTTCTTTTCTTCATTGATGGGACATGGGTATTGTTGGCTGGGCCAGCATTTATATCTCTGTCCGAGTTCATTTGAGAAAGTGCTGGGGAACTGCATCTCTGAACCACTGCACTTCGACGTGCTGTAGACCGGCCGTGCTCAGGTCTGTCTGGTTTCACTTCTTTGAGACCTTGTAGGGTATAACTGAATCTCAGACTTGGCCATTGCATTTGAGAGTCTACCACTCTGACGCTCTGGAATCACATGTAGGCCGGACCAGTGAAATTCCCTTCCCTGAAGGACACTAGTAAGCCAGATGTTCCTGGTTTTGACAACCATCAATATTTCATTAGATTGTTCATTCCAAATATTTTATTGAATTCAAATTCCACCATCTGCTGTGGCGAGATTGAAGTCCGGGTTTGGGTCATGGCCAAGGAAAGGTATACCATTGGGAAATATCTGTGGAGATCTCAGAATTTATATTCTAGATAAAATACCGCTTGAACATTACCTCCCCAGCATCTCCACCATCAATAGCGGTGTTGCTATTATCATGACTGAGGTACAGAAAATTGTGCAGTTCCAATGTTAACTATTTCCATGGAGAGCAGAACTGTTCATATTTCAGGGACAGCACAGAAATGTAACAGTTTATCAGCCAGGAATAGAAACAGAGGAGAGGTAGGCATTTTTTACACTGAGTGGGTGTGTCATATATGTAAGTATTGACTTGCTCCTGACATTGGAAAGTCAGTGTAGATTCTCTGGATGGTTTTCTTAGATTTGTGTTGTCAGCTGCTGCATACATTCAGAGAGACCAGAGACCAGAGAAGAACACTAATGAGATGTGGGGATTGTTCAAGGAGCAGCTACTGCGTGTCCTCGATAGGTATGTACCAGTCAGGCATGGTGTAAAGGGCCTTGTGAGGCAGCCGTGGTTTAGTAAGGAATTGGAGTCCCTTGTGAAAGGGAAGAAGGCGGCATATGTAAAGATGAGGCGTGAAGGTTCAGTAGGGGCGATTGAGAGTTATAAGGTAGCCAGGAAGGAGCTAAAGAGGGAGCTAAGAGAAGCGAGAAGGGGACATGAAAAGTCTTTAGCTGGTAGGATTAGGGAAAACCCAAAGGCTTTCTATAGGTATATCAAGAATAAAAGGATGACTAGGGTAGGTATCGGTCCAGTCAAGGATAGTAGTGGGAAGTTGTGTGTGGAGGCGGAGGAGATTGGAGAGACATTAAATCAGTACTTTTCATCAGTATTCACTCAGGAACAGGACACTGTTGCTGATGTGAATATGGAATCACAAATAATTAGAATGGATGCCCTGGAAATATGCAGGGAAGAGGTTTCGGGAATATTGGAAAGGATGAATATAGATAAGTCTCCTGGGCCTGATGGCATTTACCCCAGGATCCTATGGGAAGCTAGGGAGGAGATAGCAGAGCCATTGGCCTGGATTTTTATGTCGTCGTTGTCAACAGGAATAGTACCAGAGGACTGGAGGATAGCGAATGTGGTCCCATTGTTCAAGAAAGGGAGTAGGGATAGCCCTAGTAACTATAGGCCAGTGAGTCTGACTTCAGTGGTGGGCAAAGTCTTAGAGAGAATGGTAAGGGATAAGATTTATGAACATCTGGGTAGGAATAACGTGATCAGGGATAGCCAGCATGGTTTTGTGAAGGGCAGGTCGTGCCTCACAAACCTTATTGAGTTCTTTGAGAAGGTGACTAAGGAAGTGGACGAGGGTAAAGCAGTAGATGTTGTGTATATGGATTTTAGTAAGGCGTTCGATAAGTTTCCCCATGGTAGGCTAATGCTAAAACTACGGAGATATGGCATTGAGGATACATTAGAGGTTTGGATTAGGAATTGGCTGGCTGGAAGGAGACAGATGGTAGTAGTTGATGGATTATGTTCATCTTGGAGCGCAGTTACTAGCGGTGTACCACAAGGATCTGTTTTGGGACCATTGCTTTTTGTTATTTTTATAAATGATCTAGAGGAAGGACTTGAAAGCTGGGTAAGCAAGTTTGCGGATGACACAAAAGTCGGTGGAGTTGTGGATAGTGAGGAAGGAAGTGGTAGGTTACAGCGGGATATAGATAAGTTGCAGAGCTGGGCGGAAATGTGGCAAATGGAATTCAATGTAGCTAAGTGCGAAGTCGTTCACTTTGGTAAGAATAACAAGATGATGGATTACTGGGCTAATGGTAGGCTACTTGGTAGTGTGGATGAGCAGAGGGATCTTGGTGTCCATGTACACAGATCTCTGAAAGTTGCCACCCAGGTAAATAGTGCTGTGAGGAAGGCATATGGTGTACTGGGCTTTATTGGCAGAGGAATTGAGTTCCGGAGTCCTGAGGTCATGTTGCAGTTGTATAAGACTCTGGTGAGGCCTCATCTGGAGTATTGTGTGCAGTTTTGGTCGCCATACTATAGGAAGGATGTGGAAGCTTTAGAACGAGTGCAGAGGAGGTTTACCAGGATGTTGCCTGGAATGGTAGGAAAATCTTATGAGGAAAGGCTGAGGCACTTGGGGCTGTTCTCATTGGAGAAGAGAAGGTTTAGGGGAGATCTGATAGAAGTGTATAAGATGATTGGGGTTTAGATAGGGTAGATACTAAGAACCTTTTACCGCTAATGGAGTCAGGTGTTACTAGGGGACATAGCTTTAAATTAAGGGGTGGTAGGTATAGGACAGATGTTAGGGGTAGATTCTTCACACAGCGGGTTGTGAGTTCATGGAATGCCCTGCCCGTATCAGTGGTGAACTCTCCTTCTTTATGGTCATTTAAGCGGGCACTGGATAGGCATTTGGAAGTTATTGGGCTAGTATAGGTTAGGTAGGATTCGGTCGGCACAACATCGAGGGCCGAAGGGCCTGTACTGCGCTGTATCCTTCTATGTTCTATGTTCTATGTAACCTGGTGTTCCTACTCTGTGCAAGGTGTGGGGATAGATCCTACAGTGTATCTGGGTCTGCAGAGACTGCATAGGGAGGAGCAGGGCACTGCATTGTCCTTACTGACATTTCCACAAATATTTCCCAATGGTATGCCTTTCCCAGGTGCAAAGAGTGAAGCCAGTTTATATCAACAATGAGGTGATCACAGAACTGTGCAGTCTCACACTAGGGAGAGGACTGCACTTAAAATGTCCATCAACTAATTTGATTCTGGAAATTGCCAGGCAGGAGTAGGGGACATATCCATTATGCCAGAATCCCATCCTCTCACGTACTCACGAGGTGACAGAGGCCATCTCTGTCCAGTCAGGTGAACGTATTGGTTCTGTCCAAACAGAAGACACAACAGAAAATCGTTTTCAAAGTATTAGAGAACAAGGTGACTGTGAAAGCGAGGAACTTCAGGAAATTTAGAATTAGTAAAGTTTAAGTACTCGAAAAAAACGTATTGAGTTGAAGGTTGGTAAGCTGCTGGACCAGATGAGTGATGAATTTAGAGGGCTACAGAGATAGGTTTGGAGAATTGAACTAGCTGGATAGCTCTTTCGGAGCTGGTTCAGACACGATGGAGCAATGGTTTCCTTCTTTCCTGCCTTTTCCTTAATTATATGAGAAAGGTCAAAGCTCTTTAGATTCTGTAAAGGATCCTGCATACTAAAAAGCAGCTATTACGACCACACATATTTACAATAGGACGGACGGTGAAAACAGAAAACCAACTGGGGGATAGGTTTATGTCACGAGTGAGGAAACTATGATCATTTTTTCGTAATTAATCATAAATAGATCATTGGAGAACAATGATATGATTGAGCAGCATCAATCCAGATTCAGGACAGGAAAACTATCTTTGAAAAACGTACTGGAGTTTATGGAGGATATTGGTTGTGACATAGACGAGTGAGAACTAGGGTGAACGGTGTATTTAAATTTTCAGAAGAAGGTTGACACGGTTCACACAGGTGAGTGAAAAAAGTTACAGTCCTTGGGTAAGGGGGAATATAATACATGGATTGAGAATTGGATGATGGAGAGAACACAGAGACTTGGGTCCTCCTTTGGACAGAAAGTCACGACTGATTTGGTATGACATGCGTCAGTGCTTGGAACACCGCTATTTGTAACACAAAGAAGTGATTTGAATGTGAACAACTTATCCAGTCCTTTTTATGTAATGATTAGAAGGTGAGGTGTTGGGAAGTTTTGTTGGCAATAAAGGACCTGGATGTCCTTGGTCATAAGTCACGAACAGGATTCAGGCAGGGCATCCATTAATCAGGACAAAAATGAAATGGCAGCCTTCATTCCAAAATGAATCAAGTGTAGGAATTGTGGAGTGTTGTTGAGGCAATATTTGGGATATTGTGGAGAGACTTTCTCTCCTTTATAAATCAATTATCTTCTTGCCACAGAGGCAGTGCAAAGCTATTTTATCACAATAATCTCTGGGATGATGGTAGCATAAAGACAGCGTGAAGGAAATGGATGTTTAATTTGTAACACGGTGAGAGAATAAGAGTTGACTACAATGAAACTTGAAGATCATGGACGAACACACATTATTTCAAGTTAAAGACATTGCTGGCATGAGAAATTGCATTTTCCCCATGATACGAGCTTCTTGGACGCTTACGTAGCTCTGTGGACCTCACATGTTGATTGAGAGACTGCTTCAGGTTCTGAATGAACTCTTACCACCTCAATGTGCAAATGGCGTGTGACCCTGCACTGAGCGTTACATTGTTCACAAACCTGTCAGCAGAGGCAATGCCTTACTTCTGAAAGAGTTAGCCATTCCCAATAGCTTCTCCCCTCCATAGAGAACACCAGTCTGTCTTCTCAGAGATGAAAGATGCTTCCTTGAGACTTCACATGAAACATTTGTCTTCTCTCGTCACCGTCAGCAAACCACATTGATGTATCAATTGTGTACCATTAGCAATGGAGCCAGGAGGAACAACATGGAGCAGTCTATCCGTAAAGTCCCTACTTCATTGGTTGTCATGTTGTCATCCTCCTCATTCTGTACAAAGGGCTCGAGGGGATGAATGGCCGCCTCCTGGTGTCAGGGGAGACGCTCAACGGCCTGATTGGGCAATCCCTGGTTCCTGTTTAGTAGCTCAATGTGTTTGACTGGGCTCCATCTCTTCCTGTGTAATAGGAAGGAGGAATTGAATCCACTATCCCTATTCTTATCCAATAGTGTTGATGGATTGAATGAGCTCCTCACACTCCTGTGAAGCAAGCTTGAGGTGCTGAATGAGCTCTTCCCTGTACTGTAGTAATGCACAGTGTCCAGCAGTACTGTTCCATGAGTGTTGCCGACTATTAATAGCACAAGCCTGAATGATGCCCGGGTCGTGCTGCAGATGGACACAAGTGCTGAGGGAGGACACATAATTCTGAACATTGTGTGATCTCCATTGACCTTCCGCACTTCTGAGCTTATGATGCGGGGAAAGACATTGAGGAAAAACTGAGGAAACTTGTGCTGTGAATCTCCCGCAGAGACGTCCTGGGACTGAGGTGGTGGATGTCCAAGAACCACAGCCATCTTATTTGTGCTGAATCACTCCAGCTGGTGGGGAGATTCTTCCTAATATCCATTAAGTTCGATTTTCTTCTGGTTCCTTGATACCATCATCAGTCAAATACTGCCTTGTTATCAGGGCCAGTCATTCTTTCCTGGTGTTCATATATTTCGTTGATGTCAAAAGGTCACGCTGTATGTGTGCGGTGTGTTTTCTTCTCACAGAGGGGAGTGACCGTCGGCACGTCTCTATCCCAGAGAGGTAGGCGGGATAGATTACTGAGATACTTGAAAGACAGGGATGGATGGATGTTGGACACATCAGGCACTGCGGGAGTTGGGGCCGAGAGCAGATCAGCCATGACCCTATTAAAGGGAAAGGCAGGCTGTAGGAGCTGAATGACCTATCCTTCTTCTTTTGTTCTTGCATTCTGTTATGGGAAGTTTCATCGTTGTGATTTTTCTGGAAGTCCTGTGAAGGAATGTTGTAGTCAAAGAGACCAGAGGATTTTGTGATCACTATCTGGGTACAGTATGGAGGCATTATTCACTTTGAATCTAGGTCTACAACATGACCAATAAATGGAAACAGGGGAACTACTGCAAAGAGAGAGGAGGGGACTGTTTCACAGTAACACCCACTCTTTTCGCAAGAACGTTTTCTAACCCACACCAAATCATGTCCGACTGTATTCAGGGGCTGAATGGTAACCTCGGTTTCAGTGCACCAGGCAGTAGGAGCAAGTGGTCTCCAATTGCTCTTGAGTTGCAGATTGACAGGCTGAATGGAATGCGGCAAAGTCGAACTCAGAAACAGGTGTGGGTCCCTGCCCCACCAGGAAATAAGATTGTGACTGATCAGATTGCGGTTCCAGTCCCACATTCCCAACTGAAGATCATTATCTTTGAGTCACTTTCCCAATCAAATATTTAAGTAACACGTCTTTGAGTAAATGCAAACACACAGGTACCACAAACCTGTGGGGCAGAGAATTCCCACTCAAATGGCCTTTTCGGAATTCCTCCTTATCCTCCTATCAAGGTTAGAGAGTCATTTTTTTCTGTTTGTAGTTCCACTACTCCAGAGGTCACGACAAATTATCAGTGTAACTAAGTGTGTGATATTGTAAATAATATCCGTCTCAGACTGGGTCAGGTTCAGCGTTAGAAACAAGTCAGATAGGTTTTCTCAAATTTTAAAACAATCTAATCTAAAACCAAAGCAACGTTACTGTAATTATGATGGATACATAAATGATATACAATTTGGACATTGAAATTATGTATATCAACATTTATTTTCTATAAATCTGAGACGAATAAACACACAAACACACACACACCCACGTCTGAAGGCAGAACAGAAAAAATGAAACTCTGCAGAATATTAGTTCGGAAGAGCTTTGTCCCAACAACAGTTCATTTCATGACAAAATCAAAATTGAAAATGTTTCAATTGTTATTCTGACTCTGAATCATTCTACCTCACAGAAGCTGCTTATGCTGGGATTTCTCCTGGAACAGTTGGATTTGGCTGAAATCCCTTTGCTGCAGTCAGTGGAGAGATCCCAATGAATCCTCAGGAGGAACC